>NC_091124.1:17472500-17772500 GCF_040183065.1 Periplaneta americana
AATTTTATTCAATTTTTTTTATTTTTGTAAATTATCTTCATTGCCTGATATTAAAAGTTGGTCATCTGTACATTGTAGAGTGTTAACTTCTAAATATCTATTCAGTTTTAGTCCATAATTTCGTACCAAAGTGCGCCATTTTTGGATTAACATTTTAGGAATATTATTTTCTTCCAATATTTTCCAAAGATTTTGTCTCTTTACTTTGTCGTATGCTTTTTCACAATCTATAAATATCAAATACACCTACCAGTAAATTAAATTCTCGTCTCTTTTCTATGATCTATACAAAAAAGTAAAACGTGGATATATACATCTTATTTCTTTCCTGAAACCATTTTGGCTTTCATGTAGTTATTTAACTTATTTTTTTAATATATGGGCATATAGCTTAGAGGCTGTTGTTAATAAAGTAAGTTATGCTTCTGTAGTTTTCATATTTATCACATAATAATAATAATAATAATAATAATAATAATAATAATAATAATAATAATAATAGTAATAATAATAATAATCATCATCATCGGTTGCCTGTTATTATTAGGCTGAGAAGCTTTTATCATCCAGTCTGCTGTCAAAAAATCTGAAAGTAAGAATTTATAAAACAGTTATATTACCGGTTGTTCTGTATGGTTGTGAAACTTGGACTCTCACTTTGAGAGAGGAACATAGGTTAAGAGTGTTTGATAATAAGGTGCTTAGGAAAATATTTGGGGCTAAGAGGGATGAAGTTACAGGAGAATGGAGAAAGTTACACACCACAGAACTGCACGCATTGTATTCTTCGCCTGACATAATTAGGAACATTAAATCCAGACGTTTGAGATTGGCAGGGCATGTAGCACGTATGGTCGAATCCAGAAATGCATATAGAGTGTTAGTTGGGAGGCCGGAGGGAAAAAGACCTTTAGGGAGGCCTAGACGTAGATGGGAAGATAATATTAAAATGGATTTGAGGGAGGTGGCATATGATGATAGAGAATGGATTAATCTTGCTCAGGATAGGGACCAATGGCGGGCTTATGTGAGGGCGGCAATGAACCTGCGCGTTCCTTAAAAGCCAATAAGTAAGTCATCATCACATTTCAGAAGTAGTCCCTAAGGCCTAATCCAGTTAAAAAGAAATGAGAGCTCATCTTTGTTCGTGTCTTCCAAAGTTTCTTTCCCCTCCTTCTTTAAATGAAGAAGAATTTTGGCACTCCATTTGGTATTTATTTTGCGAATACACTGTGTTAATTCAGCTACTTCTATTTCAGTACCCATACAGTTACCTTGAAATTTGTTGCCTTCCATTATCAGTAAACCTGTCAGTTAGCTAAACGATAAAAGCAGCCATGCTTGCATATTTCAAGTTGAATACACATACGCATACTCACTGCTTAAATACGCTATCAGTCATCATGTGAAGTAACCCATGTCTTCAAATGCGCATATTTCACTAGACATGACAACTGCAGAATTGTCACAGAAGATATATTTGTTTTTTTTTTTCTTAACTTGGCATTAACTATTATTAGCGTCGATGGAATTGGTGATAGTAAGATGGTATTTGGCGAGACGAGGCCGAGGATTCGCCATAGATTACCTGGCATTCCCTTTACGGTTGGAGAAAATCACGGGTAAACCCCAACCAGGTAATCAGTCCAAGCGCGAATCGAACCCAAGACCGTTCGCAACTCCACACCGGCAGACAAGCGCCTTATCCGCCTGAGCTGCACAGTGGCTGTTATACTGTATTTGTTGCTATCTATCGAATCGTTTTCCTACAGACGTAACTCCGTGGCAAGACAGTCATACGTAGAGCCCGGATGTTTGGCAAAATTCTTTTTTTACTGGGTGGTAGTAAATAATTATTTCATAGATATAAACTTGATTTGGAGGAAATCAAAGTGATAGGACCATTTTTATTTAGCTTATTTTGCCTTACTAATCTATACTAATAATAAATCTGTAGCCGAAATTTTTCTGGTAATTTTCGATTTTCGATATATAATTAACCGCCCTGGAGCCGAAAATCGTTTTTTTTTTTTTTTAATTTTTGTTTGTATGTCTGTCTGTCTGTATGTTTGTTACCTTTTCACGCGATAATAGCTGAACAGATTTCGATGAAAATTGGAATATAAATTAAGTTCGTTGTAACTTAGATTTAAGGCTATATGGCATTGAAAATACATTATTTAAAAGGGGGATTATAAGGGGACCTGAATTAAACAAATCGAAATATCTCGCTTATTATTGATTTTTGTGAAAATTATTACATAACAAAAGTTTCTTTACAAATAATTTCCGATAAGTTTTATTCCTTGAACAATTTTGATAGGACTGATATTTAATGAGATAAATGAGTTTTAAAATTAAAATAACTGCCATCTAAGGACGTGTAATGAATTAAAAAACAAATGACGTCGTCTATAAGGGGCATTGAACAGCAACAATCGAAAGCTATGAAAGATAGCCTACAGATAATGTTTCTGTGTTTGTATGAAGTAATATCGGAAGCTAAATTAAACGATTTGTATAATTATTAATTTACCATTGGAAAGTGTAGTTTCTCTAGATGGATATAATGCTATAATGTTATTACAGTAACTTATGAGTGAATTGAGGACAGGTAAGATTAAAATAGCTTCTTATGCACAGAAAACTTGATAGGCATTCGTTTCCTGTATTTCCTAAAATAATTTTTATGACCAAATGAGTGGTCTCTGGATCAAAATGATCGCATTTTAATTATGCAAATACAATTTAAATTAAGTAACATAATAAACGATTTATCCTTCTATCAAACACGAATGTTCTCTGGATCTAATGTCCTATTTTAATTATGTAATTACTTTATATTTATTTCTAATGGGTGCAGCGGAGCGCACGGGTACGGCTAGTGCAATAATAAATGTCTTTTTTGTCCTTTTAAAGCAACATTTCTTGTTTATTTCCAATTTTCTAATTAACTGTAATCTAATGTGTATGAAATTTAAATATATTAAACAAAGACTCACTTTTCTAACAATAGTAAATAAAAGTAATTTATTTAGGTGCTTAATCTGCTAATAATCGTGCTTTAATACTATTTGTGTAATATGAATAATGGTCGACAATCCACAGTTACAAATATAATACTGTCATGGCTTCACGATACCAACAATCAGCATTATAATTTTAAATATTAAGCTGTTGCTCATAGAAGTTGTCAAGTAACATTTTCATTTCGGAATATGTATGATAAGACTTTCTTGTGTTAAATTCTAACGTACCTTGTTTACATGTTTCGACCTTTTATGGGTCATCCTCAGAACTGGTCGTTGTTAGTCTTGGCGCCTCTTGTTTTGTTTCCTGTGAGGGTGTGTTCGTGTAGTGTAATGTAGAGTCAAAGAGTGTGTGTGTTCTGAAATTGAGTTGTGTGTTGAGAATTTAGTTGGGGTGTGCTTTCGTGTGTCTGTATATTTCATATTGTTCTAGTGTGTTTAGTTTCTGGCTTTTTGGTTGGATGTGTAGTATTTCCATATCTGTGTTGATGTCTCTGTGGGTGTGGTTAGCATTTGCAAACGCCAAGACCAACAACTACCAGTTCTGAGGATGATCCATAAAAGGTCGAAACATGTAAACAAGGTACGTTAGAATTCAACACAAGAAAGTCTTATCATACATATTCCGAAGTGATACAGTGTTAAAAGTTGTGTAATCAAGATGTATAATATTTTCAATTGTTTGCTTTCATATTTTAAAATATTAGTGTTACAATTTTGTGCTACACGTGCTTATTATTGTAGAAGAATGAAATTTGAGTGGGAACAGTCAGTTATTGTCGGGTGACAGAAGGTATAAGATCGGTTAGCTAGAATGCCTAAATTCAGTAAACCATTGGAAAGTAAACTTCATGCTTACGTTAGTGAATTTGGTGCCCATGTGTTTTCAACCGATGAAACAGTTTTGTTATGTAAGGTTTGTGAAAAGACAATTAATTACGAAACAAGTATTTTATAAGTAAACATGTGTCAACTAGGAAGTAAAAATGTGGGTGATGTTGATATAATTTAAATTTACTGGTAAAATATATTATGCCTTTTTTCAAAGATTATTGCGCCTTTTTTACGTTTTATTTCCTTTTTTCTGCCTATTTTAAGTGTTATAAATGCCTTTAGTGACATTTTAGCAACGCTACTACATTACTGACCCCGAAAGACACTTACGATGACAGAACAATAACCGTCTATGAGATAACAATGACTTTTTTCCTTTTTCGGAGTAGCAACCACGAGATTTTCAGAAGCTTCAGTTAGGTCATTCGTAGACGATACTTTATAGTATCACAGAAGATCAAAAGAAGAGAAGTAAGTTAGGTAGGTAGGTAGTTAGCATTATAAACAAACTTCTCCATGTTGTCTCAGTGAACATTCAAAACTACCAACGCAACTCATTTCATATAGTGTAAAACGACCTCAATAAGAACACGAGTCTTCGTAAGACCCTACAGACATGTGTGTTACCAGTAAAGCGATTCTGAACAGGTTTCTTGCTGGTTTGGAGAGCTTAGATAACTTAATTTGTGAATTTACTTCATGTAATAGTTCAAGAAAATAATGTAGAAATAGTAATAGGCCTACCGTGTGACACAAAAGTCGCTTGCCAAATGGAAAAAAATATTATTTTGGCAGGCAGCCACATAGGTAGGTAGGTAGGTAGGTAGGTAGGTAGGTAGATAGATAGGTAGGTAGGTAGGTAGGTAGGTAGGTAGGTAGGTAGGTAGGTAGGTAGGTAGGTAGGTAGGTAGGTAGGTAGGTAGGTAGGTAGGTAGGTAGGTAGGTAGGTAGATAGATAGATAGATAGATAGATAGATAGATAGATAGATAGATAGATAGATAGATAGATAGATAGATAGATAGATAGATAGATAGATAGATAGATAGATAGATAGATAGATAGATAGATAGATAGATAGATAGATAGATAGATATAGATGGATGAACAAACGGACGGACAGACAGATTGATTTATTCGTTCCATAATATCCTTACTATTGCTTTATAGTACAGAATAAAGAACGTATCCAATTCTTCGTTTAACATATAAAAATGCAAATATGAAAAATATATAGGGTAACTCAGTCTAAATCGGGTCAGAGGTTAAATCGGGTCAATTTCAAAACTCTGTCTCCATATTCAAGCGTAGACCAGTTCAAGCAAGTGCTACCATATACTGGTCAGGAAGAGAACTTCCTGTACACATTGAGTGCTATTGATGCTAGCTGGTGTGTGTATTCTTTGTGTTGACAATAAAAGAATAGAGAGACTATAAAGGTGAGTTAAGAGTATTTTATACATTTTAAATAATGCTTTACGGTTCCTTTATTATTTGACAACAACTAATGCAGAGAATTTGTGCGACTAACTTTCAATATTAAGTTTAGGCTTTTTAGAAGAGATTATGGCTATTAACGCCTTCGTCGAAGCAGTATTCAGCACTACCACCCTCTAGCGCAAAAAAGTTATAAATTTGAGTTAAATAGGGTCAGTAATATCGGACAAATAGGGTCAACATGTTTCAAATCAGTCCACTCAAATTAAGTATTTATTTTCAATTCTTTGTGACAGATGGTTAAATGTAAGAGGAAAACGTCAAATTCGTGGACTGATAACGACGTGCAGAAGGCTATTAAAGCATTTCGCGAGGGAAGAAGCCAACGTCATGCTGCTGAGTTGTTAGGAGTTCCTCATTCATGTCTGCAACGACGTCTTCAAGGTGGCCAGGACAACCACTTGAAAAGTAAAGGCCGTCAAACTACGTTTACAATGAGATCAATAAAATGAACTTGTGTCTAGAATTTTGAAACTGTACGCATGTACGCATGTGGTTTTAGACTACACTGCAACACAGTTCGTTGGTGCAGAAAAGAAAACAGTGTTTGTTTGTGGAATGTGTGAAGTGTTAAATTTAATCAATTCAATATTGATTTTAACGTTCCGTGCAGGTATATACAGAGAAAAATTGTGACCCGATTTGCCCTAAACAGTGACCCCATTTATCCTTATACAGAAGGGTGAAAAGGGTCACTGCAGTGAAATATTTCAGTTCATGTACAGACAGTTAGTTTAGAGTAAAAAAGAAACATTTTTGGGGACGTAGTACTTACATGTGGCTATAACTAATTATATGTTATGAGTGTAATATAATAATAATAATAATAATAATAATAATAATAATAATAATGATTTATTTAACCTGGCAGAGTTAAGGCCATACGGCCTTCTCTAACACTCAACCAGGAGTAAAGACTGCGTTACAAAAACACTACAAATTTACAAATTACACTACAATTTTACACACAAAATTGAATAAGATAATAATAATAATAAAAAATAAACAACAAATAAGAAGAAATCGGACATAATATATAACATACAGAAAGAAAGAAAAAAGCATAATAATATGTGAACAGCAGGTCATAATAAATGAGGCATACAAAAAAAGACAATTATTCATAATAATAATAATAATAATAATAATAATAATAATAATAATAAAATAAGAATAGTAATAATGATGATGATGAAAATAATAATAATAATAATAATAATAATAATAATAATAATAATAATAATAATAATAATAATAATAGTAATATTAGTAATAAAATAGTGCAGTACAAAGTATACAGTGAATACAATATTTCTAAGTACACACAATAAGGAAAATTAAGATTATATATAGCTCAACTTATCACATTAGAGATATAACATTATCGGAAAATATGAAAACAAAAATATAAAATAAGTTGAATATCATTAGAACATAAAAAAAAAATGTGAAAACGTGGAAACATGCAATACAACACTTGTCATAATAGTAAGTTAGTTTGGCAACTCGTCATAAGATAATTTTCTAACTTTGATTTGAAAGAATTCAATGTTCGGCAGCCCTTGACTTCAGGCGGCAGAGAGTTCCAGTGACGAGAGGTAGCAACAGTGAAGGATGAGGAATACAGAGACGATGCGTGAAGTGGAATTTCTAGCGTGTTATCGCGTTGTGATCGAGTATTAATATTATGATAGCGAGAGAGAGTATGAAATCGAGCGAATAAATAATAGGGGGATGAAGAGTGCATAATTCGATATAAGAGAGAAAGTGAGTGCAGATTTCTCCTCTCATGTAACCTAAGCCATGATAACTTCTTGAAAGAAGGTGAGATATGATCATAGTATCGAACATTACAAATGAAGCGGACGCACGCGTTATGAACACGCTGTAGTTTCTGAGCGGAATCAATCCTGAGATCACTGAACAAAACGTCGCAATAATCGAAGTGAGGTAGAATATATTATGAAATTAACAATAAAATTAAGGATTTGTTACTTTTTGACCCCATTTACCCTTGGTTACCCTATATATATATATATATATATATATATATATATATATATATATATATATATATATATATATATATTCAATATGAAAAACTTATCAGATTACCAGGAAACAATTGGTATTCATACAGTCCTCTCTGCAGATTGAAAAGTCAAAAAAGTTTCATATCCATTGTTCAAGAATTAAAACAGAAAATCAATATCCCGAATTTAAAAGAAAACTTACAAATTAAACCAAACCCTTTAAGTCTATTATTTATAGAATGTAATCTAAATTTAACGAAGAAATACTGAAATCAGAAGTAAACAATGAAATGCTGAAACAATTGGCTTTAGAGACAATTAATATTAGGTACCCTCCACAAAACTGGCTTCATTTATACACCGACGGATCCTTGATCTCCAGAGAACAAGGTGCCGGTGCAGGTGTTACGTGCTGTCTCTTCTCACTTTATAGATCACTTGGATATGGAATCAGGAATCTTCCATGCCACATCAATAAATTTTGGAATGCAGTTATATTGTCAGACTCTAAAGCAGCTATTCTATCAATCGTCTCTAAACACACACCTTCATCACAAACAGCAGAAATAACTAAAATGCTCTCTCAATTAATATCACTCAATAAAATAATTGTATTCCAATGGATACCATCCCATTGTGGAATCCTGGGAAACGAGAATGCGGATGCTTTAGCAAAGAAGGGCAGCACTGCTACTTACAGACCTGTTACTAAATCTACGTTTTACTCAGTGAAGAGATTTATTAAATCTACATACATAGACTTCAACAAACAAAATTTGATAACACAATCCCAAGGGAAAAAAATGGAACTCTCTGCATCATAATTCACAGTTAATTCCCGATTTACCACGAAAATCGTCTGTAGCTGCATTTAGATTGGCAACAGGCCATGATTGTTTGGCTAAACACCTGCATAGAATTGGAATATATCAGTCCCCTAACTGCCCATTGTGCAACTCAAACCAAGAAATGGATTCGGAACACCTCAAAATCTGTGCTTCAGTGGCTGGTCATGATAATATCTTTGAAAAATATTGGAGTGCAAGAGGTCAAATGACTTTATTGTCGAAAGCCTGACATTAGAAAACAACAACAACATATATGTATGTATATATATATATATATATATAATTAACACCTTTATAACAATAACATATCGTCGCTTAAGAACCAATACCGCGTAACTGACAAAATGTAAATTTTACAGGAGAAGGAAAAAACTGAATAAAAACCATAAAAATAACGGAATAGTCTTGAAAAGTGGTGTATGGCTATGAAATAGCTTAACTAATTTATAACTAAGTGAAAATGGATGATCATGGCTGTAGATATTTGGCCATGTCACTTACGCGGTATTGGAACTGTGCCGTTGTCTACATTTTGTTAGTTACGCGGTATTGTGAGACAACTTTAGCAGCTTCAAGACACATGTTGACAAGCGTTTACTTTACGTTAAAACTGCCTTCTGGAAATATTATTCGTGCTCTTGTATCTGTCAATGTGTTATCTGAATTGTTGTCCTACCATCTGACTTGAGGTCAAGGTCGGTAGGCTGTAACTTGAATCAGCACTAGATTACTTTCCAGACAATGATTGCTGCATTCTTAGTCAATCAAATGGTGAAACTATGGGAAAGGAAAAACGAAGACACAGTTCAATGTTTATAATAATAATAATAATAATAATAATAATAATAATAATAATAATAATAATAATAATAATAATTTGTTACTAGGTACTTTATTTTCACACTACCGGTACGTATTTGAATAGATAAGTAGAATTGTTACTAACACGTTGCTCACAAGTATAATTTTATAATAAAATAATAATAATAATAATAATAATAATAATTATTATTATTATTATTATTATTATTATTATTATTGACAATGGACTTGATTGACTTGCGAATAATGAAAAGAAAATCATATAAAAATATAATAATGATGATAACTGTTCAGGCACAATATTCGTTAAACAAAATAAATAATTATAGGGCTATGCTGAAATCACAAAAAGTAATCCTTGAGTAACCCTAGTGTGGAATACTACCATAAAAACTATAGCACAATCGGTTCTACATACAGTAATGTGACGGTAATTTAGGCAGGCTACTAATGCTTTTTTTCTGTGCTTTTACACGAGAACATGACTTCTTTTTACTGAAGGGACGCCATAAGTACTATTAGCTAACCAATATCGCACAGTTCATTATTTAATTCCCAATGTACACAGAAACATCATTTAGCAAACCTGAATTTTTTTTCTCATCAACTTTTAGATTGTAGACAAATGTTCTCTTTCTTCTATATTCAGAATTTGTACTGCCAGGTCTTTTAGTAGGAGTGAAATTCACAAGATTTGATACGTGAACGGTCCTCTGTCCCCAAGTCATAGTTTTCCTGAAAGCCTGAAAAATGTGTCTTCTCTCATTAGAAATTAAATTACAGCCTCTTACTTTCGAATTTTGGCACATTTTATAACTACACTCTGGCCCCAAATTCCTTGCATCTCTTTCCGTATCATGTGTCACTTTGCCATCTTTCGACCTCTTGTAGCTAAGATAAGCTTCCTCTTCCATTCCAAGTTTTCTATTTTTCATTTTCTTCCACTTAACCTTGTGTGGCTTTGAACTTCTTTTTCTCTTTTCTGTCAAATTTCCATGAAAGGCTTGAATATTCTTCTCTTTACCTTTTTCTGACGAATGTAAAAATGTAGAATAAGTAGCACTCACAAATTCTTCGGGGTCGTCTACATCTGAAGACGCATCCGAAATTTAGTGTAGATCCTTCATTGACGAGGTATTGTCTTCAGTTTCTGTCCTATCCTATTTCTAGCGGTATTATTTTAATAGTGTTGCTTTAAATCATAGCAGACTGCATAATGTGATCATAACCTTACCGATAACACTGGACGGACAATGCCTGATCTGCAGCAACCCATTTTCAGAAGGACGGTTTTCTTTTGCATTTGAATTATCATGCAGTACACCTACGAATAAGATGAGATTACTAGTGTTTATAAATGTGATATAAATGGATTAAAAACATGTGTAGTAAATATTATCATCAATTTAGATCTTCCTCCTACCGGAGGAAATGGAAGGAACCAAGCTCAGGACCACTGAATGTAGCGCTAGTTATTTTAGCGGCCCATTCATGATTATTTATATTACTTAAATTAAGTTTGGTGTTATGATTCCGTAACTGAAGAAAAATAAATCTTTAATAACTGTGATACTTCTTATGCCATACCTTTGTTAATGCTCAAAGAAGTTTCTCCCGTCTTGAATGCAGAACATACCACAGATAGGATTTCGTTCTCGCTAAACTGACCGTCGTCTGATTCATTGTCCATTTCTTTTCTTGTATCTGTAGGCCTATATAATAATAAAATATTAAATGTACTATATTTCAGTGAATGAACTTGCAATAAGATTCTGCGGGAATTCAGCTCAATTAACATTCAATTGACATTAGTGAAATAATTCTATTATATTTATCTTTTAAATAATTGAAATTGAACACTTCTTTAATCTTCTCAGAATATTACACACTGTTGATACAATTTCACAAGGCAGTAACGAGAACCAGCTTCCGTACTGAGGGCGCGCAGGGAGTAGACATAACAGCCTATCTGTTGTCAGATACGCGGTATTTCCAACAGACTTCTCGTGACTTCAGATACGCGGTATTGTACCCCCCTCCTTCGCACGCAGGCCATTCATGCAATAAAATTCCCGCTCTTGTCAATGCATGCAGATGACAGTGGAGGTACCATCCGTGCAAAAAAACAGTTTTGACCAAAAATGTCAGTTACGCGGTATTGGTTCTTAAGCGACGATATTATAAATGCACTATGTTTACCATTTAATAGTATTAAAATATTTACACAGTACTGTGAAATGTCAAGAATTCATCTACAGAATTGAAATGACAAATGTAGACATAACAAATTAATGTATTACACGATTAGAAGAAAGTATGTAAAGAGTCAAGTACTCCAACACAATAAAATATGAATTGACTTACTAAAATTCTATTTCACTAATGTTAGCTTCACTAAAACGTGTGAACGTAGCCGCCATTTTCAGTTGACTATCTACGCGGTAAACAAATGACATTCAGAAAGCATGTTTTATAGTACCGTAAAGAATTGGCAGTTTGAAATGTTGGCAAAAAAAAAAAAGAAACAAATGGTACGGAGGTGATAAAAACAGAAGTATATAAAAAGATTAGAAGAAATAAAGTAGTCTAATAGAATAAAATAGGTATTAATTGACTTATTAAAATTCTATTTCACTAATGTACCTTCACTAAAACGTTTGAACAGAGCCGACATTTTCAGTCGACTATCTATGCGGGAAACAAAATGACGATCGCAAAGCATGTTTTATAGTACCGTAAAGAATTTGCAGTTTGAAATGTTGGTAAACAAAGAAACATGTGCTATGGAAGTGATAAAAATAAACAAATGCTAAGGAAGTGATCAAATTGTAGCGATAAACTACCATGATTGGTTGAAACACGTTCTTTCGTAGTTTTATTAGTCAAAAGTAGTCACACGTAGTAAAAGTTTACTATTGCGTCATCTATTGGAGCGAGGTAGATAGATAATATTACCGTTATAACGTCAGTTTAAAAAACATGCGCTCTCCTGCATATGTTATTTCCTGTATGGAGGGATTAAAAGATCAGGAGATTAAAAGTGATCTAATTTTGTAACTAGGGTAGTATAAATATGTGTGTATAAGTGTTATCATTTGCGCTTTGAGAGTTAGCCAATGGAGATGCGTGTACCCACGTGTGTGAACTTATGACATGACATCAACATTCATTCACAGCATTACCCCGCTGCGTCTCATTCCCCTGAGACTTTCTCCTGGTTGGAGTACAGCAGTCAAGAAAATTAGAGAGTAACTTAAGAAGTTGAATTGTATTGCTTTTGTGTCGGCAGCCTCGATGTCGTTCCTGCTGGTGGGCACCATCTCATCATGGTCTTCGGCCACGTTGCTGCGCATCATCCGAGACGAATTCCCCGTCCCACTGTCAGTTTACCAGGCCTCGTGGATGGTCATGCTGGTGGGTATCGGCGGACTGGTGTCAGCCGTGCCGGCGGGCATCTTCGTCAACCTGGTGGGCCGCAAGACAGTGCTCATGTTCACGGCAGTTCCTGTCATCGTCAGCTGGTTGCTCATCATGTACACCAGGTACGTGCCCTTCCCAACGATTATACCACAGCTACTATATACAGTCGCGAAGCTCAATATGTAGTAAAAATGCAAACATGGATAGTTGCCCACCACTAGGATCGCTACTATCGCCTCATCATACCAGATCTCTCTCCTAGCAGACGACAAAATATGTTACACTTTCGTTGTCGTGTTCTTTTCGAAAAATTAACACCTTCCTTCCATTATTGAAATATTAAATGCATAAAGTTAATTTATTATTTTAATTAAGTATATTAAATTCCACTATAAACTCGAAGATAACTGTAAGAAATAAGTTAATAAAATTTTTGTTTGTGCAAAACGAACTGAAATTTACTATAATAGTTTCACTCATTCAAGATTATAGCGATAATTAACTATGAAACCAATAAATATTAATTTGCATTTCCCTTTAGAACAATAATAATGGAAATATCAATTAATGGAGTAACTTACGTGTACCGGTACTTGTAGTGTAGGCTTACGTAGTTAACAAAGTGGGATGAGGTTAAGCAACAATAATCACACCAGAATTGGAAATAAAACGTGATCAATAAATTTTATTATAACAGACTTTTTCTACGTCTCTAGTAAAGCAACAAATAAAAATAACAACAAAATTAACAGCTATAATTAAAAACATATCCTTTGACAAAAAAAGTAGGCCTAAGCAATAATAATCCCACCAGAATTGAAAATAAAACGTGATAAATAAATTTCATTAAAACAAACTTAATTTTTCTGCGTCTTTAGAAAATAACACATAAAAATAATAACAAAATTAATAGCTACAATTAAAAATATATCCTCTGAAAAAAAAAGTAGACCTAACCTTTATTTCTCTGGAAATTTAGCAGCCTAAGTGACAGAACTTTAACCAGTATCTAATGTCCTTTCGGTTAGACTGAAACATTTCATTGTGAAATTTAAGGATATAATGTATTCTAACAGTCACAAAGAACTTCAAAATTAACAGTTTTGTTTCTGCACAGCATTCTTGTGGAAACCCAGGAACCTTTCTGAATCTTTCGGACATCGGAAAAAGGATAACTCTGGCCTCTTTCTCTTACTGTTGCTACAATTTATAGCACTACAAACGTCTCCTCCTTGTCCCATATTATTATTCCAATTATTATATTTTAGCCATTAACATTTTCATTACAACCAATAACGAACATTTCACAAGCATCAATGTGAAATACGCAACGAGCTAGCACGCGATAGAAATACGACACAGTCCAAAGTCAACCATGGACAGTCTACTGTTTCTAGTTGCTAACCGCTTGGAGCGCTTTATCACGAGATTTGCAAAAAAAACACCTCAAGCTTCGCGACTGTATATAGTAGACTGTGGTTATACTGTATACGCAGTTTCTAAATAAACCGTATTTAACTGTGTCGGTAAGGAGAACGAGAGTGAATGCCAGCTGCTAAAGTCTACAGTGTTTGCATCACATTCTTCTACTGCTGAAGTGAAAAAGGAATACAGGATGGAAATGAAATAACCCTGAAGATTTTCAAAGCGAATAGCTTATGTTGTTTGTAACAAGCAAGTGTAATATCATATTGGTGGAAAGTCCATAGCTTCCAAAAAAAAAAAAAATAATAATAATTCTTTTTTCAACTGTTTAACGCCCTCTTATTTATTTATTTATTTATTTATTTATATGTTTAATTAATAATTCAATCAATTATTTCATAATTCAATCAATTATTTCATAATTCAATCAATTATTTCATAATTCAATCAATTATTTCATAATTCAATCAATTATTTAATAATTAAATTAATTATTCAATAATTCAATTAATTATTCATTCAATTAATTATTCAATAATTCGATTAATTATTCAATTATTGAATTAATTATTCGATAATTCAATTAATTATTCAATAATTCAATTAATTATTCAATTATTCAATTAATTATTCAATTATTCAATTATTTATTTATTTATATATTCATTTATTTATGTCTATAACAGGGCAAAGCCCCAATTAAAATAGACAGTACAGATTTGTTTAAAAAAAAAGACAGAATTGCATATAACATGAAAAAAGAGATAAAACAAAAACAAATGCAAGATACAAGTGTAATTACAAAAAAAAACAACAAATAGATACTACCTAAATAAAAGACACAGATATAGATATAAATGAAAAATACCAAATAAAAATAAATAAAAAAGAGTTAAGTATAGATATCATAGCCAAAAATGTAAAATGTAGCTATAATTGGCAAATTACAGAGTAAATATAACACTATGTTAATAAATTCAGTATACAGTAATTTAATAATTCAATTAATTATTCAATAATTCGATTAATTATTCAATTATTCAATTAATTATTCAATCATTCAATTAAGTATTCAATAATTCAATTAATTATTCAATAATTCAATTAATTATTCAATAATTCAATTAATTATTCAATTATTTATTTATTTATATATTTATTTATTTATGTCTATAACAGGGCAAAGCCCCAATTAAAATAGACAGTACAGATTTGTTTAAAAAAAAAGACAGAATTGTATATAACGTGAAAAAAGAGATAAAACAAAAACAAATGCAAGATAAAAGTGTAATTACAAAAAAAAAACAACAAATAGATACTACCTAAATAAAAGACACAGATATAGATATAAATGAAAAATACCAAATAAAAATAAATAAAAAAGAGTTGAGTATAGATATCATAGCCAAAAATGTAAAATGTAGCCATAATTGGCAAATTACAGAGTAAATATAACACTATGTTAATAAATTCAGTATACAGTATTATATAGTAGGACTAATAGGCTTAATTTATTTATTTAAGAAATTCACTACTACAGAACACGTCTTATTCGGTAACCATTACGAGCTGGATCGTGATTTTTGTCCACGTCGATAGAAAATCTAATGAAGAATCACTTATTCCTCTGGCGTATTTCAATAGCCTAGACGGTTTTCGTGTAAATTTAATTTAAAAAGCACTAATCTAAAGCCACTGACCGATGCGACCAGCTTGCAACGTTGTAGTCAGAAAGGGGGATGGGAGGTAGTTCGCTAGGGCAGACATACATGAGTTTGTTGATCTCTTACATCTGTATTGTGAGAAGAAAAGCAGTTCGTAAGCGGCGATGTTCCCAGACTTCTGAAACTTTTAACGTAATTTTCGAATTAACCGTGCATTTAATCACAAAACGTAATATAGGTTTTATATTCATTTAAGTGTACCCTATCGTCCCTTTCAACCTGCAGGATTACTTCACTTCCACCCTGTAGAAGCTGTACCCCAATAGCACACCTTCTGCCTATAGAGTAGACATGTACTCTTTTTCGTTTGTGCTAGATATTGAAATGTTAAAATTTGCTGTAATCAGCGTTTAGAGAAATTTTTTAGGAATATTCCATTCTGTTTCTAATTTGTCCACTTCTACACTACAAAATTGGAGAAAGTTAGGTTTGCAGTGAAAGACCTGTCCTTGGGCAGAACACTAAATGGATGAATGAAGACTAGTGATATTGATACCAATAACACTAATGATATTAATACTAATAATATTTATAATAATAATAATAATACTGCTACTAACTAACTATAACATAAATTTTACAAGGATAATTTACTAAATACAGTAACTTAATTCAAACCAATAAATAACACACAAAAGCAAAAAAAAAAAAAAAAACAAAAACAAAAACAAAAAAGAAGAGGAAGAAGCCGAAGAAAGCGAAAAAGAGAGAAAAACACATTTAAACTTAATATAAATTAACAATCAGACAGAAACCGGTGATATTCAATAAAAACATCAATATAGTCGACAGAAGTAAAAGGTAAAAAAATACACACATTTGTTAATATTGTATATATCATGAATAATTTTATAAGTTTCTTTTTTAAAAGCTTCAATTTTAAAATATTTCAAATTTGGAAAATGATTTGTAATTATTACAAAGTCTTGGTCACCAAATTCACTAACGTAAGTATGAAGTTTCCTTACATAAAATTTACTCTGTCACACGTTAAAAGTGTTAAAATTGTTTAAAAAGGTATTTACCTTCGACAGACGGCCCGTTTCGACGCTATTTGTCGTCGTCTTCAGTGTCTCTTGAACCACTGCTGATTTTGGCTCTGCGATGTGCAGTTGTCGATGGTAGGGGTGGGGGGTGTGTTGTTCCTATGGTGGGGGTTGGCTGTCTGTATGTTATGACGTATTATGATGTCAAACAATGTGTGCGTATTGAACTGTAGTTGCGTATTAAGTATGTAATGTGGGTGTGCTATTGTGTTCTTATATATTTCGTATTGTTCTAGGATATTTAACTGTAAACTTTTTGGTGTGATGTGTAAAATTTCCATATCTGTTTCTATATTACTGTGGTCATGATTATTGTCGATAATGTGATCTGCATAATTTGATGTAATGTAAGGTTTGGTTATAGCTTTAATATGTTCGTTGTATCTTGTATGAAAGGATCTTCCTGTCTGTCCTATGTAAAAATGTGGGCAACTATTGCATTTTAATTTGTAAACTCCAGTTGAATGTTTAGCACACATTGTTTGACATCATAATACGTCATAACATACAGACAGCCAACCCCCACCATAGGAGCAACACACCCCCACCCCTACCATCGACAACTGCACATCGCAGAGCCAAAATCAGCAGTGGTTCAAGAGACACTGAAGACGACGACAAATAGCGTCGAAACGGGCCGTCTGTCGAAGGTAAATACCTTTTTAAACAATTTTAACACTTTTAACGTGTGACAGAGTAAATTTTATGTTTTTAACAGAGTGTTAACGAGAACTTTAATCAATGAAGTTTCCTTTTCAATGGTTTACTGAATTTAGACATTCTAGCTAACCGATTTTATACCTTCTGTCACCCGACAATAACTGACTGTTCCTCACTCAAATTTATTTCTCCCACAATAATAAACACGTGTAGCACAAAATTGCAACAGTAAGATTTGAAAATATGAAAACAAACAATTGGAAATGCTACGTGACAACTTCTATGAGAACGAGCTTAATATTTAAAATTATAAAGCTGATTGTTGGTATTGTGAAGACATGATAATATTATTTGTAACTGTGGATTGTTGATCATTATTCATATTACAGGAATAGTATTAAAGCACGATTAGTAGCAGATTAAGCACAGAAATAAATTACTTTTATTTACTATTTTTAGTAAAGTTATTCTTCACCTGACATAATTAGGAACATTAAATCCAGACGTTTGAGATGGGCAGGACATGTAGCACGTATGGGCGAATCCAGAAATGCATAAAGAGTGTTAGTTGGGAGGCCGGAGGGAAAGAGACCTTGAGGGTGGCCGACACGTAGATGGGAAGATAATATTAAAATGGGTTTGAGGGAGGTGGGATATGATGATAGAGAATGGATTAATCTTGCTCAGGATAGGGACCGATGGCGGGCTTATGTGAGAGCGGCAATGAACCTCCGGGTTCCTTAAAAGCCAGTAAGTAAGTAAGTAAATTTTTTTAGTAAAGTTAGTCATTGTTTCAAATATTTAAATTTCATACACATTACATTACAATTAATTAGAAAATTGCAAGTAAACAAGAAATGTTGCTTTAAAATGACAAAAAAAAGTATTTATTAGTTAGTAACACTTTAAAAAGGCAAAATACGCAAAGTAAAATTTGGCCCTATCACTTTGATTTATCCCAAATCACATTTATATCTATACAAATAATGATTTACTTCTACCCAATAAAAAAGGCATTGTGCCAAACTTCCGGGCTCTAGTTACGACATAAATATTTGAAAGAAGACGGCAGAGAGTTTCAGCATCTCCTTCCTGAATTTGGGCAAGTAATTACATTTTAAGAGTTTATAGACCTAACAAGCAATATTTTATGTTAGGTTCAGGATTGTTGAACCATCGATAACAAGTAACTTCCGTAAGAGAGTCAAGTAGCTACACAGTGGAAAAGAGAAATCCATTCACTCTGTGCGTTAGGCAGTAAAGGAGTCTGCAATACCGACTATCTTCTGATAATAAGGAAATAATCTTTACTGTTTGGTTTCAGGTCCCTCTCAATGCTATTTGTGGCTAGAGTTCTTTCTGGATTCGGTGTCTCCATCGTCTTCGTGGCGTGCCCGATGTACATTGGAGAGATCGCAGAAGCAAAAATACGTGGATCAGTCGGTAAGATCATCGGTCAGCGACTGATACCAAGAAATAACTAAGTTGAAACTGAAGAATCTTTGGAGATCGAAAATTGATCTTCCTATCTAATTCAGTCCTTTATGTAATAGCCTAGATCATATATGTAACAGATATGTCGGGCTTATAGGCTTTAACAACTTGTGTCAGGTTTACTACGCTGCCATCTAGTTGTTACATGAGGAGTCACGTCATAATTCTCGTTTGAAATGCATTAGCGACTATGCTGCCATCTCGTGTTCGTTTACAGCGGACGGGTGGCGATCCTGGCGGTTGTTCTCTTCAAAGTGCTGCCGATTTTAACGTAGCAAGGAGTTATGATTTAGGATAATAGTCTCCAGAAACAAATTTACCACCAATTTTCTATCCAGCCTTATTCCTTTTCTTTTGCAACACAGGCCTTATTATCCATTCCTCGTCATTCTAATCATCCTCTTTCACCGTGTCAGTTTCTGGCAGGTGAAATTCCTTACATCGTCATTTACTACGTTTTCATGGAATATTCAGATCGATCTGAATACACTTACCGTATTGAAATCTTCATGAAAACAGAGATTCAAATCAATCTGAGTCTCGAGGTCGATACGCCTAGAAAGTGGGATCGCATCGCATTCAGTTGGAATTGAGTTCCATGAAAACAGGTATCGTATTCAATTCGATCTCAATACGTTAGGCGTGTGATCGACCGTCATTTGTTTGATGTGTCAGCTATTTTACCAACAGCGAGGAAAATATGTAAGTTGGAAAATAGTGTTGAACATAATATTTCGTGTTTTCCTAAAAGTCAATATTACCATTATTCATTAACAGCCAAAATATTAAGTTTTCATGCGCCCCATTTGGAAAACGCAACATTGGTTATAGCTAATGCCTGCAGAATGACCAACACGCTAATATGTCGATGACATGTTAACCAACATGACTACTTTCGAAACTTCAGCTTCCGTACTCAGATCGTTTTCAATACGTATCGAAAATTGCATGAAAACGGGGATCGTATTCAGTACGGATCGTATTCAGATCGAATTGAATACTGCATGAAAATGTACTAATTGTTTATCAGTTCAAATTAGGTATTAAAAATTGCATATTTTGCATGAAAGTGATTTGTGAGTGTTAGCTTATATTATAGGTTCTTCTGTGTGTTTGTTTAATAGTCATTTACGCCTATATTGAAGTATAATTAGGATATAAATTGTAAATTAATTATGTATCATGTTTAGTCAATATTTCATTATATGTAAGGCCCTCAATGTGCATGATAATGATTATATATTTAAGTATTACTATTAATATTACTACTTTTATCATTGTTTCAATGTATATTTCACTTCTGATAGTGTGGAAGAGAAGGCCTCGTGGCCTTAACTCTACCAGAATGTATGAATGAATCAATCAATGAATAAATGAATGAAGATATATGTAAGTAAATAAATAATTACATAAATAAGTTATTAAATAGACAGAGATGAGATGAGATTAGATTAGATTAGATTAGATTAGATTAGATGAGATTAGATGAGATTAGATTAGATGAGATTAGATTAGATATGAGATTAGATGAGATATGAGATTAGATGAGAGATTAGATGAGAGATTAGATGAGATGAGATGGGATGGGGTGGGATGGGATGGGATAGATAGATAGATAGATAGATAGATAGATAGATAGATAGATAGATAGATAGATAGATAGATAGATAGATAGATAGATAGATAGATAGATAGATAGATAGACAGACAGACAGACAGATAGATAGGCAGGCAGGCAGACAGACAGTGGAGTTTAAAAAGGGCGCGTCAGCTACTATGGCTATTTGCGCCCTTATCTAAAATTCTTCATAAAACAAAGACACAAATACTAATACAATAATCAAGAATGCTAAAAGAACTAAAAAGCGTTGTCACGGTAAAACGAGGTAAACAAACAAAGAAATAAAGAAACAAACGAATTAATAAATAGATGGACGGACAGACGGACAGACAGATAAAGTAAATGCATAAAATAAAAAAAATAATTGAATAATTATATTAAAATTAACTAAATTAAACAAAACAAGACAAACAAGCAAATAAATAAATAAAGAAATCGGTATATATATATATATATATATATATATATATATATATATATATATATATACTTATGTAACATTAAACAAATAATTGAGTAGGGTATCATACTAAATAATGGTCTAAATATCTAATGGCTCACTGCTGTGAAGTAGCGGTTAGCATATATGACCGTCAAGGAAGTGGACTCTGATTCAGATCCTTGTTTGGTCAATTTATCTGGTTAAGGTATTTTCCGAGATTTCTCCTCAACTAATTGAAGAAGAATTTATTGCTGGATAACTTTCGGCGTTGGACCTGGGACTCTCTTTGCCTTCATTAATTTCAACTTCATCTATCATCTTTTAGTAGTTCCAGTTCGACTAAGGATAGCAGATATAGTATCATGATGTGCATACAGTAGGCATTTATCTGAGAAAACTGCAGACGTCCCAGGGGGACGGAGGTATCTTCGTAAGTGAACTCTATCCGACCAGGTTATATGCAGCTGAATAAACAGATGGCACCAAATAGTGAATCACGATACCTACAGTAACGCCATCTTCATGCCAATATAGGATGCAGCAGGATGTAGTAACGCGACTTGCATATAGATGGCATCGATTTGAAAATGATGCAGAACTTTCAGGGGGACGGAGGGGCGTTCATCGTGGACTCCGTCGGACCGGGTATGTGGCTGAATCTATAGATGGCACAAAAGAGTGAATCACGATACTTACAGGAATGTTGTCTTGGAAACTTCGATCTAAGGAGGTCAGGTAGCACAGCCTTCGGGTTCTCCTCTGTAAAAGAGAAAAAACTATTTAATGAAGTTCTCAACACCTTAATTCCATTATCAATAAAATCTGTATAATTCATTGAAACACATCTTAAATACATACTACCTATCATTTCAGACGTTTTGTGTGTATAATTATAACTTTATAGTACAAAAACGAACAAATATGCTATACGTATAAGAGGAATTTCTGGTGTTTAATCTCGTGCATCGTTAAATTCTCTCAAAATGCTCGTTGAAAATAATTTTCATGACGTTTCACAAAGTTATAAATAACTTCATTTCTAGGTAGTAATTAATATATTAGCATTTATTCACATTTTTTACTTTTTGTACGAAAACCTGACGTGTTGAAAGTAATTGGAGATTATTTTCGAATTCAGTACAAAAATTCGTCAAGCATCGCATATCGATCTAGATCTAATGCAGCTGTTCAGCGTGAATTCTCTCAGTAATATCTCGGCATCAAGAGCAGCTACAGACCTGTACGACCATTCGTTTGATTTGTAATCGCGAGTTCTGCAATATTGAAGTGATAATACACAAGTACGATACAATTTTATTGAAGCATAGTAAACAAATTTACTGTGAGCTGAGCCTATAGGAATATCGCTTCATATGAAGAGAAAATGTGATCACTGCACGCCCTTCATTAATAATAATTCTTATGTTATCTTAGATCCATATTCTTCATTTGTAAACCGAAACAAACATAAAACGTTCAAACCAATATAACCGACCGTAGTTTCATTGCAGAAATTTGGTGACGCATTCTATATTATGTCGGCTCTTCTCTGATACAGCGCAGGATTTTTTTAAATCAACACAAAAATAAAACCTACTTTAATACTAAATACTAAAAACTATCGTATCAAAGCCCGGGTTTAATTCTGTCTAAGCTCTATCACAACTGCCACACATAACAGGTCGTTCACTTACCCGTCAACTATAACCTGCAGAATAATGAAATCTGCTATGGTAACTTATACCTTTCTTGGCGATTGGCTATACGAGACTGGACTGAAAACGAGTACTATGTATTTAGGCTCGCTTTGGTCCATTGTGTGCCTTAAATACAGGGTGTTAAAAAGTAACCAATATTTTAGGAGGTGCTAGTATGCATCAAAACAAAATAATGTCTAATAAACATGGGTCCTACAACACATACTTTCTGAGATCTGAACACTTCTTCATAGGAGGTGCTCAATTTGACGTCCATTAATGGCAATGCATTCCTCTGCCCTTCGGCGTAAGGAATCACGCACTCTTTGGAATTTGTTTTAATACGTTAATAAGACAGTCCTGATAACGAGCCCCAGTTAATCTCTGTGGTAGCACGTATGACCCTATTAATCTATCGCCAATAACGCCTGCCCGTACGTTGATTGAGAATCGGTGCTTATGTCTTGTTTCTTCAACTGCATAGCATTTTTCATCAGTCTACACATGCTGATTACGAAAATTCAAAACACCATCTCTGTTGAACGCCGCTCATATCCGTAACCAGACTTTTGTTTTCAGTATTCCTTGCGACGTGCCATTATTCCATGCCAGAAGTGTTAACTACGGTATAATTATCTGGTAGTCAGCTGTATTGTAGGGCAGAGAAATGCATTGCCATGAATGGACGTCACATTGAGCACCTCCTATGAACAAGTGTTCAGATCTCAGAAAGTATGTGTTGTAGGACCCATGTTTATTAGACATTATTTTCTTGTTTTGATGCATACTATCACCTCCTAAAATATTTGATACTTTTTAACACTCTGTATATACGATGGTTATCCAAGTAGGGCAGATGGCCTGGGCGGCATTCGTGAATCCGACGCTGACAGGTGGGTCATCCTGCCTCAGTCAAAACACGAAGACTCGCAAACCCCACTACCTCCAAGAGTTTATCGCAGTCTCTTTCTACTATTTCGGATGATAGATGTAATGAGGACGTGGAGTGATAAAGAGAAAGGGGAGTAGTCGGAGAAAAACCCTCTGCAACGCCTGCTTTGTCCATCACAAATTCCATCTCGACGTGACTGGGGATCGAACTTGGTACATCACAGCCGCAAAACAAAGCAAGCGCCAGTGGCCTATTGCAACTATAGTTGAGTGGACAGTAATACAACAAACAAATATTTATGTAGGCTACCTACACTAATTTATTTTTTACAGCCAAACTAAGAGAAAAAGTCGGAGCATTTGTCCTATTATTCTCAATTTAGTTTAATAAAAATATCTGATATCTAGAGAACAACCTCTCCTTGTGAGTTATACCAGTATGTCTTCCTTGTGTTACAGGGTGTCTGATGCATCTCTTCGTCAGTATTGGCAGGATGCTGGGTTATGCCGTGGGCAATTACATCTCCTTCACCACACTCGCCTTGGTGGCCTCCATCCTCACAGTCATCTTCCTCATTATGATGGCCTTCGTGAGTGACTCGCCGTACTTTCTGCTCACCAAGGGCGAAAGGAGTAAAGCGGAGGTCGCTTTGGCCAGACTTCGCAGCAAGACGATTCAAGAGGTGCAGGTGAGTTCGATTACTAAACAGCAGTGTTTACTAGGATGCGAATGTTGAATCTGTTAAAGCCAAAATAAATAAAACACGAACGTTTCTGCATACAGAAACATTATACTGCGTATCTGAAATCTGTAGACCAAGGAGACGAAACAAGTTTTCTGCGCAAGTGTTGAGTAGAGGAGGCTAGGCCAATGACCGCTCTGGAGAGAAAGACACAGTTTGAAGTGGCGGGCGAATACAGAGCAGGGTTGCCAGATTGGGCGATATTTCGCCGTTTGGACTACATAAACAGAGATTTTGCGACCTATTTTTCAAGAATTGCAACTAACGCAATTTGGGCGACTTTTTCTCGGAATTTGCGAAATTTGAGCGACATAGAAAAACTCACGTAAGCCTAATCGTTTATTAACTTTATTTTATGGAGTAGTCCAGGGATGCAAAACTGTGCTAGAATTGTGTATCTATGTGTATGTATTTATTCACAATGCAATGGGTATATACCCGGTGGCAGTGGTAAATAATTACACTCAATAATGACAATAATAAACTTATTAATTTAAAATACAATTAATAATAATACTAATAATTTATACTACTAATAATAATAATAATAATAATAATAATAATAATAATAATAACAACAGGGAAACTACTCTACTTACGATTAGTATTAGTATTTGTATTAGTATTCATTAGTAGTGGTAGTTAGTTATGTTAAAATAATTATAAGCGATTCACCACTCTTATTAAGTCAATAGACTTCACGGCAGTGTATTATATTGTATATAGTGAAAATACTACTCCAGTTAAAACATTAGTATTAATAATTTTAAATAATTCATAAACTCTATTCAGTCAGCAGACTTCACATCCTTGTAAATATTGTAAATAATTTACTATTAGTTTTTGTTTTAAGTTCCGACAGAATGTAAAAACAGTGTAGCAACAAATGTGTGTAGTATTGCATTACTGCAATGGAGCATACTGAATAAAAGGGGACACATTTTTTTAGAAAAAAAAAACAACGGGGAATATCCTAAATTAAATGAAACGATCACTGAAAACAACATTTGAAATAAATCTAATTTTATCTTAAACCTAAGTTCGAACTAAAACCAACGAGTATGATATGTTCATATCTGCACAAGTACCTTTCAACATTACACTCATTTCGCTGTCAACTCACTCACTGCACTGGAACTACGACACATTTCACTGGTTCTATCCTGATTTCACTAACACTTCAAAAACATTTCACTGTTCAAATACTTTGCACTGCCACTATAAACTATAAAGCTTCACTGACAGGAACACATTTCACTTACACAACACACTCCACTGACACAACACACTTCACTGACACAACATAATTCTTCATTGATACAACACTTCAATAACAACATATCATTTACACCCTTTAAATACTGTGTATAATTACCGTCTATTAGTAAAGTCCTTAAGCCTATTTTTAAATGCACTTTTGGTTGTTGGTAAAGCCTTTAGTAAGTCTGCAGGTAAAGCATTCCAGTCCCTGATAGTACGATTGAGAAAAGAAAACTTTCCAATGTCCGTCCTCTGCCTTCTTTCCCTCAATTTATATGAGTGGTCGTTCCTTGAAGAGTAATTTGGCAGCTGCACGCATCACAAGCCGGAACACATCCCTTCCTTTCACCCCCACCCGTGATTGGATGTGGTAGGCGTAGACGGAATAATTTTGTATTCTGTGTGCTTGCGACCGTCGTAGATACATAATTCAAGGCCGGAGGATTGTGGACGGGGAACAAACTTTTTTCCTATGCTTCCACCTCTCTCTCCCCCAGTTCTGCATCCCTGGAGTAGTCCATTACTGATAGGTACATCACTGATCCAATTCAATGGGTGACATGAAATATACGCCATATCATTGTTGACACGCCGGAAGTTGTTTTTTTAATCCAAGATAACTTTATTGGGACCACCTCTGTGGTATAGGGGTCAGCATGTTGGTCTCTTACCCAGAGGGCCCGGGTTCGATTCCCGGTTGGGTTGAATTTCCTGGTTGAGGTTTTTCAGGGTTTTTCCTCAACCGTAAGGCAAATGCCAGGAAATTCGGGCCACAACATCCCTGAATATCACCGGCCTCATTCATCACCGAAATCATATTCATAACAAATCAGTAATACTGTATATATACATTCGCCATCTAGTTCACAACAATAGAACCACTCTCAACAATATTACACAGGCCTTCAGATTTCAACCAAAGATTAACTCGCGATATGACCAAAGATGTTAAAGGGAGTATAAATAACAGCGAGAAAAAAAAAACTTTATTGTATAAAATATGCATTATACTTGAGCTCCGGAACTTGTCACCGATCTTTGACACTTGTTTAAACAAACGTATCGCTCTTTCTTCCTCGCCCCTGGAAGTAGACCTACTGCGATATTTGTCCTTAATCTGAGGACCAACAAACTGATCAATACTGGAACTTACAGACGAAGAAATGTAGAGAATTTTCTAACAACGTAAAAAAAATAACAATTTAACCATATATATTATTTTAATGTACCGAAGTACATATGATATTTCCATGCAGATATTCTGCGTCATTATACGATTAAAGAGTAATGGAACGGAGAAAAATTCTCTCCGGCGCCGGGATTTGAACCCGGGTTTTCAGCTCTACGTGCTGATGCATTATCCACTAAGCCACACCGGATACAACCCCGACGCCGGTTAGAATCGTCTCAGATTAAGCTCCAACTCTTGGTTCCCTCTAGTGGCCGCCCTCTGCACTACGTCATAGATGTCTATGAACGCAGGACCGAAGTCCACACATGTGCTGAGGTGCACTCGATATGAGTGACTAGTTGGCCGGGATCCGACGGAATAAGCGCCGTCTTAAATCACGAAGTGATTTACGCATATCATATATATTATTTTAATGTACCGAAGTACATATGATATTTCCATGCAGATATTCTGCGTCATCATACGATGAAAGAGTAATGGAACGGAGAAAAATTCCTACCATAGTTCCTACAGCAAATCTCTAAATGTTTCATTCATTTAAAGCTGTTAATACTGAGATTGGTTTAATTTGTAGGGGGTGTAACAGTTACTTGTGTTGTGCAAAATTGGGGAAGTGTGTAAAATTTAAGGAGATGAGCTCAAAAAAGCAATGCAAAGCGTATGCCATAAATACTAAATTTACATAATTTATTACATAAATATGATATAAAATAACGATATATTATCTTAAAAACATATACATTGAGATTAGATCTACTTGATTTTAAAGTAGAAAATTGGCGAAATTGAGCTACAATTAGGAACATTAAATCCAGACATTTGAGATGGGCAGGGCATGGAGCACGTATGGGCGAATCCAGAAATGCATATAGAGTGTTAATTGGGAGACCGGAGGGAAAAAGACCTTTAGGGAGGCCGATACGTAGATGGGAGGATAATATTAAAATGGATTTGAGGGAGGTGGGGTATGATGATAGAGACTGGATTAATCTTGCACAGGATAGGGACCGCTGGCGGGCTTATGTGAGGGCGGCAATGAACCTTCGGGTTCCTTAAAAGCCATTTGTAAGTAAGTAAGTTGAGCTACAATAGCGCCAATATTTGGCGACTTTAGCTAAAATCAATCTGGCAACCCTGCTGTAGAAAGAGGATCATTTCTATTTGAACTCAACTGCAATTAAGATGCCACACTACCTGTCAATACGATATCTCCTTCTACCACGCGCAACTTAGCGGCCGCGAGCCGATGCCGCCCAAACACTTTCTTACATTGCTAAGTTGCGAACATTTGTTTCTCTCCGTATTCACAGAAATGCGCCGACCAACTACAGATTCCAGACACGAAGTATAGAAATATTTTTATTGCAACACTCTATTCGGAACTAATTTTTAATAGTTACGAGGTACGCAGGTAAAACAAGTAGGCCTACAGTCCGTGAATTAGAGAATGTCTGCCTGGGCGTGACCGTACGTGGTGAAACCTGTCAACCCCGGAATCATGCCAGGAATGACCATTGTGGGCAGCTTAACCTTTCTAAAATGACGGCGCACTTAGTAATTCCTTCTGTGGCGTGCTAAAATTAAGGGGTTAGGTACACCTTACAGCAGTAAAATTGTGGAAATATTCAAAATGTTTTTCCTCCATTACTCTATCTTGTACAATAATGAAAATTAGTATGTGTAAAACACTGTCCTTCTGCTATATGAAAAAAATATTTTTACGATTAAAAAAATTATTTACTTTTTTTTTTTTTTTTTTCAAAATTCAGCTCACTGTGCAGTGATGAAGCCTTTCCCACATAACTCAAAAACTATCCATGATTCTGTGATGACATTTTTTGTGAGTATTTATGCATGTCATATCTACAACATTATGCAAGATCACTTCTCTACCTTTGATAGATTGTCTGATAAAAAATAAATTCATTTAAAAAATGAAATAACAGCATTTTCTTGCAATACAAAAAAAAAAAAAAACATTTATTAAGGAATGCAGTTGAAAGAGCATGATATTGTAAACATGAGTTTCAGCAATAAAATAAAAGAGAGACAACATGAAAAAGTTAACAATTTTATGAATTACGAGGAAAACGCTTCATCACTGCACGGTGAACTAAATAAATAATAATAATTTATTTAGTCTGACAGGATTAAGGCCGTAAGGCCTTCTCTTCCATCCTACCAGATAGCACATATAAATACAAAAAAGAAATACAAACACTGATGAAAATGATACAAATTAAGTTAAAGCCCTATAGAGGGTCAACAGAGCCAAAAATACATTATAGAGCTCTCATCGAGCTAATACAACAAAAAGAAAGAAAACAGAGATAGCAATGATGATATTGATAACTGGCAATAATAATAATAATAATAATAATAATAATAATAGTAATAATAATAATAATAATAATAATAATAATAATAATAATAATAATAGTAGTATTAGTAGTAGTAGTAGTAGTAGTAGTAGTACTAATAATAATAATAATAATAATAATAATAATAAATACATTACATATTAATTTTCAATTTTACAACAGCATAGTTCCAATATTTACTCTATGTCATGGGATAAGGTGAAGTTGCGCAACCTGACAGGTGTTCAACAAGCAATTCCACGAACTAGAATATGATTTTTTAATTTAAATTTGAATTTTGATATTGTCCGACAGTCTCTGACGTGATCAGGGAGAGAATTCCAGAGGCGTGGAATAGATATGCTGAAAGATGATGAGTAGAAGGATGTTCTGTGCAGAGGAATAGAGAGAAGGTAGCTACATGTTCCGGGTTCGAGGTAGTGAAAGGTAAACAAAACGAGATGCTAGGTAAGAGGGTGTGGATGATTTAAAATAGTAATAAGAGAGAGTTGAAGAATCTTCTTCCTTTAAGTGGACTCCAAGACATCATTCAGTGTTTTACACATGCCAATTGTCATTATTGTACAAGACACAGTAATGGAGGAAAAAAATGTTGAATATTTCCAAAAATTTTACTGCTGTAAGCTGTACCCAACCCCTTAAGTTATTTATTTAATGCTATGTTTTGTCGGCAAAGAAGCGATATGGAAGTTGTGTGAGAGTTAGCAACCTGTAATAGATAAGGAAATTTCCATCTTCATGAAGGCCGAGGTAACGGAGCGTGTCTGACGGCTTCATTACCAAGAGCTTAAAAATAGAGAATATGTCCTTATAACAGATTCAACAAATATTTCCTTGTTATGTTTCGGTATATATGGTATAAAGACCAAAAATATATTGCAGACTTTGAAAGTCTAAATTAATATCATACCGGTTTTGAAACCCCTTCACTTCATTACTAAGGACTTCATTGAACCCTTGGTAGCTCAGTTGACAGATGATTGCGGAATCAGATTCGAATCCCAGTATTGGTGGAGTTGTGTTTTTGGAAAAATGCAAGGTTCATGAGACTTTTCTTTGGGTTATCTCAATTCCCTCCATTACTCCACCATCTATCTCCATTTAATATTCATTATCATCAAAACTACCCTGAAACTATCTATACATCTTTTAAGAAATTAAGAAAATAGTAGATTGAAATGGACAAAATTTGAATTCAGTGAAGTGTAGAATCCAGAGAAAAATCAGAATACGTCGATTTTTAATTTTAGTAGGTTATTTTACGACGCTTTATCAACAGCTTAGGTTATTTAGCGCCTGAATGAGCTGAAGGTGATAATGCCGGTGAAATGAGTCCGGGTTTCAGCACGGAAAGTTACCCTGCATTTGCTCATTTTAGGTTGAGGGAAAACCCCGGAAAAAACCTCAACTAGGTAACTTGCCCCGACCCGGGCCACCTGGTTTCGCGGCCAGACGCGCTAACCGTTACTCCACAGGTGTGGACGAATACGTCGATACTGTCAATCAAATATACAGGACGTTTCCGGGCTAATGTTACAAACTTTCAGGGATGATGGGGAAGGGGACATACATCAATTTGAGATGGCGAACCATGGTCCGGAAATGACTGAGTCGAAAGTTATAAGCAAAAGTAGTTGTGTGGAAATGAAATAATTTTATTCCTCTGTATTTATGTGTATTTATCTGTACATTTTACACATACTGTATTCATCTGACGTTGTTTACGTTGTCTACTTACAGTATTCCATTCAGTGCGCTGTCTGAGGGGTGGGGACAGGAAACTACACTAAAGCAATGCAGATAGCGTAATGTGTAACGGACATGGTCGGTCCTGATATGCACGTCTGTAGACAGCAGTGTATGTGTACAAGCTGCAGTGTCCAGTCGATCAGTCCTAGTGAAATGGAGGAGTACACGAGAGCGGAATATGCAGATGATTTTCCAATACGGTTGAGCCAATGGGAACAGTAGACAAGCTCACAGATTGTATCCGGACCATTACCCACGTAGGAGACATCCGGCCCCTACCATTTTTCCACGACTGTTCCAAAGGTTAAGGGAAGGAGGGCACGTGGTGCGAAATTACAATTCCATTTCCACACAACTATTTTTGCTTATAACTTTCGACTCAGTCATTTCCAGACCATGGTTCCTTATCTCAAATTGATACATGTGCCCTTCCCCATCATCCCTGAAAGTTTGTAACACCAGCCCGGAAACACCCTGTATAATCCCAGTCATCGCCAGGGAATGAACCCGAGTCCGCGCAATGATGAGTCCAGCATTTAGTATTGAGCTATCAGAACAGTCTTGAATCATGTAAATACGTTAACGATGGCAAACCGAATGTGAACATCTAGCCGTGAAACGGATACTCGTAGTTCATAAGTAGGAGTAAGAAGTTCGTACCAAAACATACAGAGTGGCGCACGAAATGTTGAACCATTTGATTTTGATTTTGTGGCTATACTATTAAAGCGACATATTTCAAACTCTGCCCGTAAATGCAGTGGTGTCTGGAGAGTCCGCCAGGGTTCAGCACAGATCAGGTGATTAAGATGACGGACAGAGGACGGCTTACTACTCAACAGAGAGCGAAGTTAGTGCTTTTATATCAGAGACGAAGAATGTGATTGTTACACGGAGACGTTTCCGTCAACATTTCAACACAAGGGGGGTCCCCGCTAAAAACACTATTGGACCTTTCTTCTTCGAACAAACGGTCAATTAGGAACGGTAAATGACCATGTTGCGAAACCAGTTCCTTCCTGGACTTTATACCACTCGACTTCTAATACAAACGCAGTGATTTATGTAGGATGGAGCCCGACCACACACACCCAATGTTGTTCTCGAATTCCTGCATCAAACGGTTGGTGAAAGAGTGTTGTTCCACCGCTTTCCTCAGCGTCATCAATGTGGTCAAGTTTGGCCACCTCACAGCCCCGACATCAATCCCTGCGATTATTTTCATTGGGGATTGTTAAAGAACATACCTGATGGAACTCAGAGCCCATGTTGTGGAAGTATGCAACACAATCGATAAAGACTCTGTGGGCCAGTATTGCAGAATATGAACGTTCGTCTTGAAGAGCTAGTGCGGCCACATTGAACAAGTTCTTCATTGAAATCAATTCTCCACGAGTTTGTGATTGTAAGTTTATGTAGTTCGTTATGTTATTTGTCGTAGTACTCAAATAAATTGAAATATAAATGGTTCAACATTTCGTGCGCCACCCTATAGTTTTCAGGTTGACTACAGCCACGTGCTGTCTTCTCTGTGTACTGTACTATAGGCGTACTCTGTTCACATAAACAACTCAAAAGTATATCGGTATAACCGCAAGTGTGATGGACGACTTTCGTAACTACGTTACAGCAATATGCACATTAGACAACAGTTTCGTAACATGCTACCGTTCGCATTGGAGTTGAGCGGTTCTTAACATGCCACAACTCAAATCTTCCAATGACAAGAAGTTGAATGCAATACTTTCAAGTTTTGCTGATAATCATATATCAACAAATAGAGAAATATTGTATTGGAAATAAAGTAATGTTGAAATACAGGGACATCATTTTATTTTTAATTCAATTTTTATTGTACCTGAGTTTTTGAATGTACTTCACTCCCACCTCCTCTAATAGTAAACTTCCAACTGTTCTCCTCGCAGTACCAAGCGCATACAGTCAAAGTCGCCTTAAGGTCATAGTAAACACAAACAGTATTGAGTTAGTGAGTATAGTACGTTCCAGAAATATGTTCGCGTTTTCCACTGACGAAAGAGCTTTCAATATTGAATCATATTTTCGCACATGTACTGTTTTCCGTTTGCCTATGTCGCATCCCGATTTCCCTCTCCCGCAACTGTTTAAAATAACTTAAATAAAAGTAATTAAATGTCACTGATTTCCCCCCCTTTCTACGATCCTGCGACATAACCACTTGGACGGACAGTAGATAGCATGTCTGAGTAATGTTATCTGTGCGGGTCGGACAGAGGTGAAGATTGAATTTACAGTACGTAAGGTACTCTTTTATATAATAGGTATAGAATTATTTCAACATGAGTTACTAGTACGAAGGACGAAACTGGTAATTGGAATCTGATGCAATAGTCTATAGTGCAATAATAGGCACAAAAGAACTGAAGCCTGTATCGAAATGAACGGCCACCATTTTCAAAAATGTGTTTAAATATCCATATTATGATTATATTTTAATTTAACTTCATTCTCTATATTGTACGCTAATGTGCTGTAGACAGTGTCATATACACTGCATAATGAATACGTTCGCATGGATACCTCAGTTCGTGAGTGAAAACACTTACTGTTAATAAGCCTACTGTACTGTATTTTGATTAAACAAAAACCTAATGAAAATTATCAAACTCAAAATTACGCTATCTCCTAGTTCACGTAAATGGATGAACTACCTTTCTTCCCTCCTATACCTAGTAAAGTGATTTTTTTGTATTTTACCCCAGTATCATCGAACTTCAATCGTGGAAGGGGGTAGCAAACGGTGTTTCCGGCTCTGAACCATTAATCCAAAGGCATAGCCAGTTTAATATTAAAAATGTTAGTAAACATAAAATGATATCCCTGCATAATCTACAAAATAAATATTAGTTCAGGGACATTGAGCCACGAAATATAGGCCGATATATTCAAAATTTGGTTCAAGTAGACATATGTAATTTTGGTTTGTTTCATATCCTTTCAAACAATTGCCTGCAGTAATCTCTCTGATGCAGTCCAGAAATACAGAAATGACTGACGCCGCAAGACATGGAAGAATTATAATTATTGTTAAAATATATAACTATAGGGCTCGGAAGTTGAAGACCTAAAAGTTAGTATTGCAACGTACAGCTTGTGCAAGTCAAGTCTGCGAGTGGGGATATCGGGATGGAATGTAGAGGCAAAACACAGTTGCCACATAGGTCACTTGACGCTCAGATTTCAACGTGTGCACATCGTTTGAAATACACTACGGAGCGCACGGATTTGTTGTCCTTGTCTTCAGATAAAGGCAACAGTTACGCTGTCTCCCAGCCTCCCCCCTCATGCAACTTTCTCCACGCTTGCCAATCAGAACGCCAAACCTCACTGTCAAGCAGAAGTAGAAGTACAGTCTATTTCAAAGCGTCTTAAATCGTTACCGCTCTATGAACTGAAGCGCAGTAGGAAAACTTTGCTGTCATATGAGACTGTACTGGTCTCCTCTCGTTACCGCCTCCTTTCACTACAGAACTGCCTCCAACTTCACCTCTCGGCTCGCAGACTTAACTTGGTCGAGCTGTAGTATAGTTCAAGATAAGAAGACATTCCCTATATCTCAGGTAGAATCCTCGTTATCACTAGGTACTTTGTTACGCCTGGTGGACATCGACTCCGAAATATATTCCCAATTTTTCGACAATAAACGTAAACAAAAGGAAGATTACAGTACCCTCGCCACAGGTAACAAAATCTATGGCGTCCACACCTATGGAGTAACGGTTAGGGCGTCTGGCCGCGAAACCAGGTGGCCTGGGTTAGATTCCCGTTTGGGGCAAGTTACCTGGTTGAGGTTTTTCCCGGGGTTTTCCCTCAATCCAATATGAGCAAATGCTGGGTAACTTTTGGTGCTGGACTCATTTCACCGGCATTATCACTTTCATCTCATTCAGACGCTAAATAACCTAAACTGTTGATAAAATAACCTACTAAAAATCTGTGGTGCGGTTTACACAAAAAAAAAAAAACAACAATTTTTTTCATTTGAAATGTGTTGAACAAAGACTCTTTGAATTCCAAAGAAGTGTAAACCAGATGCTTACCTTACATATTCTAACATGGTTTTCTTAGCTTACTATACTACCTTGCAATACTAACTTTTAGGTCTTCAACTTCCGAGCCCTATATATAAGCTATACTAATCTGCAGAAGACCCAATAATCATTAAAGTAAAAAATGAAAAGTGTCCTTGAAAGGAATTATGGATTTAATGTGATGTATCATATACGAAATGCAGTATTAGATTCACAAAGGTGTTGTTCACTTTGTGATACAGTTTTTCTTACTATGATAGTCTACATTTTCTGGGTGCAAATATTGTTCTTCTGAACATAAAAGAGTATCTCTTTAGATAAATGAAAATATACAGACTCAAACAAAATTCGGGCCGCCTGAATTTTTCAAGTTCCAGGTATAACACACTGCGCACACTCAGTAAGCACTGATAGTAACAAGGACTACATACCGAATGTCCCATTTATCTTGTGCACATATTACAACTTTTTGTTTGGATTGGTTAGTACGAGGGGCTAATATGAGTGTGGAGATTTGGTGCAAGTAACTACATTATGGTACAAGATACACGTGAGGTCGTCAATTTTTCAAATACCACTACATACTTTAATCATGTTACATTGATCATGTACAAGAAGAGTTCAAAAATATATCACAATGTCACCTTCCCAATCAATGACAACAAAATGCAAAATGAATGCCATCAAATGTGTCGTTTGTTGTGGTGCCCCATTCATCTTGTGCATTAACTTACACTAAACGAAAGACGACTGACGTCCGTACACGTCGTGTGTTGTGTGTTTGCTGTCTTAACATGTAAACAAACCACAACTGTCGACGCCACAATCCACGTACAGTGGCCTGCACGTTCTCCGGACTTGTCGCCACTCGACTTCTTCCTGTGGGAAACTGTAAAGGACAGTGTGTACTAGAACATTCTGACAACATCAGACGATATGCAGCAACGCATACGACAGGCTTGTGTGTCCATTCAGCCAGCAACATGCCGGGCAGTCATACGGTCTTTCGGGGAACGCCTTCGAATGTGCATTAATGTGAATGGTCACCATTTGGAACATCTTCTGTGACTCTCAAAGCATAACATTATCACATTGGAAGTACGTTTTTGTTTCGTTTTGTTGTTGTTTTTTTGTAGGTTATTTTACGACGCTTTATCAACATCTAGGTTATTTAGCGTCTGAATGAGATGAAGGTGATAATGCCGGTGAAATGAGTCCGGGGTCCAACACTGAAAGTTACCAAGCATTTGCTCATATTGGGTCGAGGGAAAACGCCAGAAAAAACCTCAACCTGGTAACTTGCCCCGACCGGGAATCGAACCCGGGCCACCTGGCTTCACGGCCAGACGCGCTAGCCGTTACTCCACAGGTGTGGACTTGTTGTTATTGGTTAGGAAGGTGACATTGTGATACATTTTTGATCTCGGCTTAATGTGTGTAATCAGTGTAACATGATTAATGTATGTAGTGCTATTTGAAAAATTGATAACGTCACGTGTATCTTGTACCATAATGTAGTTACTTGCACCAAATCTCCACACTTACGTTAGCCCCTCGTTCTAACACAACGCTCAAAAACAAAAATTCCAATATCTATCCAAACAAAAAAGTTATAATAGGTGCACAAGATAAATGGGACACCCTGTATATAAAATTATATATTTTATTTCTTATTCTTATATGTATGAGTCAATTATTTTACATTGAAAATTACGAAGATTGTAATTATTGTCAGTTGCCTTTTTTATACAGTATCATTTGTCTATTTTGTTTCTTACACTAAGCCACAAAAATAAGATTGGTTTCCGCCCGACTGTACACGTTTGTTTTGTAAGTTTATGTTATTGACGTTCAGAGCTGCGTTACTATTGTTCATTCGGTAGATATACAGTCCAAGCTCACACAACTTAACAGTTTTGGTACGAATTTTCTACCTCTGCTCATAAGTTTCAAAATATTGTAAATTTTATTAGTTACAACAATGTAATTTATTCGTCACAACAATAATTCCTTTCTACAATTCACCTTAAACGCTCTCGTCAACAATTGGATCTTCACTCAACACAGTATTCGTTATAGCACTCCACCGACGACAATGACAGTTTACTTGGACTAATACGCACAACAATGAACTGTTAATCTTAACTAATATTTACAAAGCACTATTTACACATCAGAACTACCAGTTCTCAGTTCACAGTTCTTCTATCTCAGTCACTCGAGTTCACAGTATCTCGAACCACAGACCTTCAAAGACAGTTCACTGTACTCGAACTCGGGTCCCTCCAACTGCGGTCCACTGCACTCGAACTCAGGTCCCTCCAACTGCGGTCCACTGCACTCGAACTCAGGCCTTCGGATGCTGACGCAGATGCGGACGCACACTCGAGTCGAACTCCGGCTGGCTTGCTTGCTCTGGCTTACTCACTGACTGAATAACTGAAAAACTGAAAACTGCTGTCGTTCCTTCGCGTCCGTAATTTATAACCACAGCGACGTAGCCTCGAAGGTTCCACGCGTCTCTAGAGATGACACTCCAGAGAAATCCAGAGCCCTCTCCTCTCTACCAGCACCAGATGCGCGCGCAAACTCGTCGCGTTGACTAATACACCCTCTCTCTTCTCTCCACCGCGCGACGTTACTCAATGTTCCGTGGAGCCTGTGCGATCTGCTTTCTTGCGGGACGCTGGTCGTGAGTTCGAATCTCACGTCGCTGTCACAATATATTTATCAGGAGAGAATAAAAATTCAAGTGCTATGTTTTATTGACAGGTGGAGCTCGATGGGATGCAGAAAATCGTCGCAGAACAGATGAGCAACGGTAATTCACTTCGGGATCTAGTTACATTCAGAGGAGCCTTACGTGCATTGGTCGTCATGATAGGGCTGATCATCTTGCAGGAGTTCTGTGGCATCGTAATAGCTCTACGTCAAACTCGAGAAGTATTCGTCCATATCCCTGGCAGCAATCTGACTTCCAGCGAGTCTGTCGTGGTCGTTGAATGCATCGGGGTACTCGTGAACATCGCCACCATCTGCCTCGTGGACCGTCTGGGGCGCAGACCTCTCTTGCTCGCATCTGCATTCGGGTGTGCCACTTCTTTGACAATCCTTGGAATATTTCAATTCTTGCACATCCGTCTTCAAGTCGACATGTCATCGTATCACTGGGTTGCCATAGGATGTCTGGTAGCCTTCGTGATTTTCTACAACCTCGGCATAGGTACCTTGAACATGGTGATTATGGGAGAAATATTCCCAATCAACATCAAGGGTTTTGCCATGTCGGTGGGTGCTCTTCTTCTTTGGAGCTGCTACCTGACCATGAGCAATTTATATCATTTTATTCTTATAAAATTAGGTATCTACACCGCATTCTGGCTTATTTCTGCCGTCAGCATATCCGGCATAGTCTTTATACTCTTTCTTGTACCTGAGGGGAAGGGAAAGCCCCTTGGAAGAATTGTCACTGGAACTGTTAACGATATCGAAACACGTGTGCCTTGAGCAGAAAATAGTCTGAAATTTTATATTAATTTCGGACCATCACCAACAACTCTGACCCTCCACCTTGTCCTGATACACACGAATACAGGAAAATAATTAGGAACCTTACTGAGCACAACAAAAAAGTGGTCCTGCAGTGGATATCATCTCATTGCGGTATCCCCAGGAATGAAATAGCCGATTCTCTTGCAAAAAAGGGCACTAAAATCCTGCCCTATGTTTGTGAAGTACCCTACAGTCGAGCATCAACCATCATACAACAGAAGGTAAAGGAAAACTAGCCATATTAAAAGCTATTCAACATGTACAGCAAACAATTTCAATATTTACAGACAGCGGGATAACATTAGACTCCCTTAGAAACCATACGCATCTTATAGAAGATATCAGAATAGAAGTAAAGGAAGCGGAGAGGAAGAACTGGAAAATAGAATTCAACTGGATTAAGGCCCACGCTGGACATGAGGGGAATAAATTAGCAGATCAACTTGCGAAGGAGGCAGCACGCTCCGAGGATATTCAAGAGAGCAACAGCAAGACACCAAAAAGTGCAGTGAAAGGTGAAATACACACTCTCAGTTTAGTGAAGTGGCAAAACGAATGGGACAACACAGGAAAAGGACAAATCACAAAATCTTTCTTACCAAATATAAACGATCGGTTGAAACTGAAACTTAACATAACCTCAAACTTCACAACCGTAATAACAGGACACGGAAATATAAAATCTTATCTACATAAATATAAAATTATAGATAGCCCATTATGTCCATGCAACAATGACGAACAAACGATAGATCATTTGCTATACAATTATAAATTACTTGAGAGATAAAGAGACATTCTGAAAGCGGCAGTTCTAAAGACTGAAAACTGGCCAGTGAGTAAAGACAAACTAGTGCACAAATACCAGAAGAACTTGATCAAATTTACTAACAATATACAGTTTGACAAATTACAATGAAAGAAAAGTACAAAATTCATCCATCTATATTGTCTATAAAGTAACTCTTAGAACAATATAAAGTAATTATACGAACATAGTTTAAGGTAAACCAATACATGTAGTATTACCACAGTCTACTATATACAGTCACGAAGCTTGAGTTTTGAGGATGCTAGAAACAATAGACTGTGACAGTACTATTTTGCATTGCCTGTAATGAGGCGATATTAGCGATCCTAGTGGTGAGCAACTATCTAATGTTTGCATATTCACTACGTATTGAGCTTCGCGACTGTATATACTAGACTGTGGTATTACTCCAAAGTAATGGAGCATGCAGACTGTTAAAAAAAGGGAACAACTGGATAATACCCACGGCAGAGCAATGTCGATGGTCGACGTTACTCCCTGGCCACTAGTCACCAGGCCGTACCGAGCCGTACCAAACAAAACACAATCGAAATGGTGGTAGTAAAATTCGCGACTATATTCTTAAATAATTCACTGCATTAGTCAAGTGGAAGACTTCTGGCTTCTGTTGCATTCACACAATTATAAAATACGATAATTTGGTCCAAGGAGCATCCGTTTTTGATGCGAAGATAATTTGTTTGGCTTGTTTCTTAAATAAAATTACGAAATGGCGTTCCTGTGCTTAACATTTAATAAAAAAAGAAATATAGCAAAACTGTTTTGTCTCGAGACTCTCATCTAAGTCACGTAATAGGTCACGTAATCTACTTCAATATATTTGCGCAAATATATCTTGTAGCTAACAGTGGTGCTATCTCTCAGTAATGTTCAGAACGAAGGAGGTAGAGAGAGAAAAGAAACAAATTTCTCCCTCCAACGACGCCACACACCAACGTCGTGTTCTTATGTTGGCAAGATTGTGTATTTACTTAAATTTGGTGCTAAACGTAACGGCACGGTTCAAATATACCGTGGGAATTCTTCAGTTTAGCGAAAAAAAAGGTAAAGGAAGCATAAAAAATCTCTGCAAGATAACATAAGCACCTCTGAATGGAAAGATAATGTAACTTCGGTTTCAGATTGACCAAGGAGAGAAGCAGTTGCCAAATTCCGATTAGCAACTGGACATGATTGCTTGGTAAACATCTATGCCGCATTGGTTTACTCCAGAATCCTAACTGCCCACTCTGCAACCAGGACATCGTAATGGACTCAGACCATCTAATGGATTGTGCCAATCTGTCCTCCACAACACTGGTAGAGAAGTACTGGGAAGCAGGAGAGAAGATGATGGCCCTCCAAATATAAAATTTGTTACTCTTCCTTTCATGTTATATATATTCCATCATTCTTGCTGAGATGAACTATTTATGTACTCCTCTCACTGTTTGTTTGTTTATTTGCAGTGGCGGCCGGTGAGGCATTCTGGTGGTGGTGCCAAAAATGAAAAAAGGTTTTACGCAAATTACCCTAGTGAAACTGATAATCGCAGCTCACGTTTACATTATGTTAAATAAAACACATTAATTAAACCAGCTATTTTACCAAACGAAACTAATAACGAAATTTACAGATACAGATAATGCAAAACTTTCACAGTATTGTTAGTCAAATACAAATTAATTTTATAACTAATAAAATTACTGGCAAAAACACACGAGATAAACAGTGATATAGATAATAAAGAACACGTTTGCATTTTATTTAACAGGCCGATGAATCCAAGGCAGCGGCCTGAATAACACATGTTCATGTCCTGCATAGATCTCATGTATCGTTAACAAAAGCATCAATATTATAGCAACAGTGTAGTGGTATTTAGTTGCTGCAAAATAAAACACATATTACACAACATTAACAAACAGTGTTACATAATATGAAAAAAATATTTATCTTTCTAAAAAGAACCATGACTATCTCTGCATTCAATATAGTTAAACGGATAATACTTTACACATTCAAATCCAAGTTATGTGCATTAGTTTTGAATTGGCAACATTATATTAACATTTGGCGCGGAACTTTAACTTGTGTTTTCGTGCAAGTCTGCGGTTAATGGTTCCTGCCTAACGTCTCCAACAACCCTGCCATCTAGCGAAATTTCTGCATTACTGTGCTCTAGCGGGCGGAATATTAACTACTGAGTCAAACTGAATTCGGCTCAAAGTCTGCCATAAGAAACGTATATAAACTAGAATCAGTAGCCTTTTGTACAGTGTTATATGGACGTAAGCAGTGCCACACAGTAGTGGCTCCAAAGTTCGGAAAAACGCTGCAAGAGTGCGTCCCGATATGTGCGCGCGCTCGTTCAGATTAAATACGAATAAAAGTGTAGAAATAAACTATTACAATTGCTTTTTAGGATATTATTTTTTGTCTATTTCATTGGCGGTGCCATGGCACATTGGCACTACCCCAAAAGCCCCCCCTGTTTATTTGTATAATTGTTTACTTGTCTCACACTATTGCATGTTGCCATTATCACGCTAAAGATAAACTCTACATCCCTGCATTAAATAAATAAATAAAAATGTTAATTTCGTACATACAGGGTGAGACAGGAGGAAAGGTACATGGTTTGAGGGGGTCGTAATATTGGCGATTCTGAACAAAAAGTTTATATGAACATATGTCCTGTTCTTAACGGTATAGGAGAAAAATAATGGAAGCAATGAGAACGGGAAAAGTGCAGCTGATAGTATTTATTTCTTTTTATTTTATTGGGTTATTTTACGACGCTGTATCAACATTTCAAGTTATTTAACGTCTGAATGAAATGAAGGTGATAATGCCGGTGAAATGAGTCCAGGGTCCAGCACCGAAAGTTACCCAGCATTTGCTCGTACTGGGTTGAAGAAAAACCCCGGAAAAAACCTCAACAAGGTAACTTGCCCCGACCGGTATTCGAACCCGGGCCACCTGGTTTCGCGACCAAACGCGCTGACCGTTACTCCACAGGTGTGGACAGCTGATAGTAAATTAGAACATTGTTACCCTTATGTTCTGTTTAATTATATATTTTCTTTACAGAACATGTTCAAAAAGTCCACCGTCAACTTCAATGCACTTTGCAGTTCTTGTATACAGCTGCTGTGTTGCTGATCTGAGCTGATTCGGACATTCCTTTACTTGATCACAAGCATGTAAAATGCGAGCGAGAAGTTTCTCCTTTGTTTCCACTTTGCGCTAGAGACTTCGCTCTTAACCCAACCTCACACACAGTAATCCAGTGCAGTAAAGTCGGGTGACCTCGGTGGCCAAGAAACGATTCCATCGCTACCGATCCAACGCCCAGGATACGTTACATTGATCGTACTACAACCTTATGTCGTTTTGGTTGCGTCAGCATGTGAGTGCTGATGAAGGACATGAGACTGACGCCTGTTATTTTCAAACAGCTGTATGTCAGATACTGTTAAGAATAGGGCATATGTTCATATAAAATTTTTTGATCAGAATTATCAATATTATCACCCCTCACACCATGTACCTTTCCTCCTGACACCCTGTATGTGCGACAAATTCACTCGCAGAAAGTCCTTCAGCATCATCTATAGTTGTTTAGAAGAGTTTTATATTGGACTTCTCCATTGCGTGGAGAAATAAGTAATAATACTAGGTCGTCTCAAAAGTTTTTTCCTCTAAATGTTCTCATCATTTGTCTTCGAGTTGTTGCACAACGGGGAATTTGTTTATATCTGTTGTGTGTTTGCGTTTATTTTGAAATGGGCATTAGTACTTGATCAGCAACTGAAAAAATTGTGAAATACAAAGTGAAGGTGTGGTCAGTAGTAGGACGGCATCAAACTGGTTTAAGTGATTCAATTTTGGAGACTTAAGGTTTAAAAACAAACCTTGCTCAGGAAAAACACTTATTCTAGCAAACGAGGCCATATCCACCGAACTGAAAAAGCAGAAACTTATCAGTAGCGGTGAATTGTCAACAAGTCTTCGTGCAAATCTAACTTTGAAATAAAGCTCCCTGTGAAGCAGACTTGAATAATTTCAAGGAAAAAATTGTTTCGGAACCGGGTATCGATCCCGGGACCTCTGGCTAAACGCACCACCGCTCTTACTAACCGAGCTATCCAGAAACTCCACCCGAGGTACGTTAACAGAAAACCACAATTCAAGTCACACAGAGTTTTTGTGCACTCGATATGGGTTTCTGGTGTCTCGTCAGCCCACTCGAGGTGTGTGGATATAAGGGGGAAAATTGAGATAACAAGTCTTCGTGTTTCTAAAGCCACCGTCTGCCGAAATCTTTGCTAATGTGGACTGTATATAATCGGCTACAATAAGAAGCGTATGAATTGACCGAAACACACTTACTGGGAAGAACTTTTGAGACGATCTAGTACAATTTCACTACGTTTCCATGCTTCGATCTACCTCAGCTTGTATGTGAAAGATCTGAATATGATGAAACAAGTACCGTATATATTGCGGTAGTTATTAATGTCAAAAGCTTTATTCCACCCAGCAAAAAAATTAATAAATAATGAAGGAGAGTGGAATCTTGGTTCCAAAGAGTTCAATGTAAATATATCGTTAATTAAAATTACTTTTTAGGCTTAGTTGCCATCATATATAACTATGTAGACGTACCTGTATGTATACATCAAAACATTGTGAAATATACTTTCTGATTTTATCTATTCTTTTTTGAACTGTTATGGTCCAAACTAGAGATGAACAAAACTAACTGCCGCTCTCGCTCGCTGTGTTCGTTGCATTTGTCTTTCCAATCTCGTCTCGTCATTCTCGTGCGCTTGGAATCTCGCTCATCATTCTCGAAATAGCATTTGGTCGGCATGGAAAGATTTCGTAACTTTGAATAACATACATCATTGAAATAAATAACATTATAAATGTTTAAATGAGACAAAAAGACGAAACAGAACAGTATCTTAGTTATCAAAATGTTCTGGTTCTATTATATGACATTACCTATGATTATATAAATAGAAGAAAAATTCTCAAATAAATCTGCATTTCAAAGAAACATAAAACATAACGTTAATATCTTTTTACTTGAGATTGCACACTTGATTTCAAACATATGAAAAGAAAATTCCTAGCCTTTTAATAAGGGCCTAGTAATTAAATAAAGACTGGGGAACGGATTGTTATACACTGAAAGGTAGACATGATGTTTCAAATAGGCTACTTGATTGTTTATACATATATAACAGTTGCCAAAGTAGATAAAAGTTCAGTCAGGTATAAACAACTGTGGTGATTCAAGGCTGCTTGACGTTCGGGACTTCGGGAGTGATCAATCTCGACGTCTCGAAAGACTCACAAGCAGTCTTTACGTCAACGACGCGACGTAGCCTATACAACATTGTCGTGCGGGTTTTCGGCTTTGCGGGCGCTGTTAGTCTTGCTTTCTCGATCGTTATTCATCTCTAGTCCAAACACAACCTATCTAATAAACAGGCAGTGAAATTTGGTACCCGATGAAACAGGTTTGTTGTTCTTTTACCATAGGTACGGATTTATTTTCTTGCGAGTGAGTAGAGTCATGGCCGGCGTTGGAGAGAGGTAGGTAGAGACCACAGATTTTCGCACAATTCTGAAGTGTGGAATGAATATAATAATTTCTGGTAATGTAAAGGAGTGGGTACGAAAATTAATTAACTATTTCAATTAGGACTTGTAGATTGAAATACAAGAATAATTATAGATGTCAGTAAACTAGTAATTCAGAAAATTGAAAAATACGAGTTACATGATTCATATTTATTGTTTGTAATCTAAATTAATTATTCAACCAAGTAAATATTGTACAGATAAATGTTAACAATGTAAAGGGTTAAAACAATGACTTATTTCAAGGATATAAAAAGTACTGATTGCAGTGTAGCATTTCTTACTTTGAAATATATTAGTTTTGAAACAATCATACAATAATTTCAAAGGAAAAATTGTTCCGGGGTCGGGTATCGATCCCGGGACCTTTCGCATAGCGCACGAACGCTCTAACGACTGAGCTACCCAAGAACTACAGTAGTGGCAAAAAAAACCCGGACCGACCCTTGTAGCTGATTTCAGAGCCTTGTTCACTCCAGAGCACGATAGACTGGTAACTAAGGCTTTCGTGGTTCGAATCCTGCCTGGGAAGGAAACTTTTTTTTCCTTATTCAAATTTATTCCCAAAACTTTTCCATTGCAGCGATATTTTACTACTTAATTAATTTATTATTCCCAGAACATGAATTTTACCAGCTTATTTTCTAATGGCTTTCGAAATGGGCTACGTCAGCAGTCGAAACTACAACAATTTCAATAGATTACTCGCTATCTTGTGAATGCGGGCGTGGCATGCGCAGTGGCTCATTTCGGGGACTTTGATTATTCCGTCGGTCCGGTTTTTTTGCCACTACTGTACACTCGACATCGTCTCACTGCGAAAGGTTCCGGGATCGATACCCGGCCCGGGAACAATTTTTCCCTTGAAATTATTCAAGTCTGCTTCACAGGGAACTTTACCTGAAAGCTAGATTTACATAATCATACAATACTTAGGGGAGAGTCGGGTAGTATCGGACAGTGCGTTTCTTTCATTTACCACCATATGGTAGTACCTGAATGACATGGTTACGTTTCTCTATGCGACATCACAGAAAACGTAACCATGTCAATCAGGTACTATCATCGTGTGGTAGATGAAAGAAACTCACTGTCCGATACTACCCGACTCTCCCCTACAATGTTACAGTTGACGTGATTGAGGCATTACGACCTGTCATGTTGAATTACCCTGAATTTACACCTGCTGTGCTGAAATGTGTCTCGATTTCTTGTACATCTGTTGAGGCAGAAAAGGTTTTCTCAAAGTACCTGTATAATATAATTGTTTTTGACCATACGTCAGAATGAAAGAAAATAATATTACGACTTCTGCTATGCTTTCATTTCACAAATACGAACAGCAAACAGCAGATATTACATAATACAAGTCATGTTTTTTCTCAGTGTTATAAGGTTGTGTTTAATTTTAATATATAGAATAAATTGACGTATAAAATCTTTTTAATCATTGTTATGACGCCTACTATGTAATGCGTTATTTTTCAAGTAAAAACCCCTTTCAATTTTTGGGAAATTATTGCGATTATTTTACAAATACTTACTTACTTATGGCTTTTAAGGAACCCGGAGGTTCATTGCCGCCCTCCCATAAGCCCGCCATTGGTCCCTATCCTGAGCAAGATTAATCCAGTCTCTACCATCATATCCTACCTCCCTCAAATCCATTTTAATATTATCTTCCCATCTACGTCTCGGCCTCCCCAAAGGTCTTTTGCCCTCCGGCCTCCCAACTAACACTCTATATGCATTTCTGGATTCGCTCATACGTGCTACATGTCCTGCCCATCTCAAACGTCTGGATTTTATGGTCTTAATTATGTCACGTGAAGTATACAATGCGTGCAGCTCTGTGTTGTGTAATTTTGCTACTAATGTTATCCCTCCTGTTCTATAAAGACTAGTTACGTTCCATGTACCAAATCTTATAACCTTTTTCCTTTGCTGTGGTCGTGCCGGAGAATCAGTCCCATTCCGAGGCTTACTGTTAAGTTTCGTAACAAGCTGTTTTTTTACGGTGTTGGGTTGTTAGCCCTTCGCCCAACCCCCAAGCTGGAGGACCACCCCTTATCGGCTGTCCACGACTGCTTATTCAATATATTCTCAGCTACCCGCCATATCTGGAGGCCGTCTCCTCTATCCGCAACCTGAGGACGCGCCATGCCGTGGTGATTAAATAATTATCAATAAATCGCGAAATATACTTTTATCACATTTCTTTTCGAAATTAATGCTAAATTCTGTGGTCTCTAGCCCATGATGTAAGTTACTCGTCGACTGCAACACAAAACAAGTAAAAAAAAAAAAACTGCGGTGACGTCGTCTTAGGAACAAGTATAACAACATAGTGACAAGCTACACTCAGATTTTACAGGACAGAAAGTCTTAAATTTAAAAATTATAACAATTAATAAGCCTGATATTTAAACTGAAGTTTGAGATGACATGACCTGTTGGATATTGAATAGATTATCACAGGTTTTTTTTAAACAGAATTACTGTGACTGTTGTAAAATATTCATAGAGAAGTTAAGTCTCAAATGTAGCTTGTCACCATGTTGCCCTAAGCCCTTTACTTAAACCCATATCCAGTAGCGGCTGGTGGTCAAAATAATGAGTGTGCTACAATCTCTATATCGGCCTACTGTATACACTTATATGTATTTATCTTAATTTGAGACTCGCCTAGTGACGAAATATGAAATCCATACGACGTTCCTTCCTACTGCAGAACTTGTCAATTACCCTGGAGTTAAACCCCTCCATCTTGGACATCATACTCTTTTCTATTGACAGTATTGCAAGAGCAGTGAGGCGATCCTGGAACATAGTGTTCCTTAAAAACGTTTTTATGCGTTTAAAGAAAGAAAATCATCTTTCTGGCTCAGCAGTGGTCATTGGTGTTGTAACCGAAATATTTAACAACTTCGTTACTTTACAGAATGGATCCCGTGAATTGTTGGAGGCTATGTTATGTATTGTAACAATTGAACAGCTCCATCTATATTTCAGAAGTCGGATCTTCCATATAGAACTCCAATTTGTGTCTTTAACACTCTTTTGTTCAGTACAGTATAGCTGTTGACAGCAACTTCAAGTTCGCGTTTAGGAAAATTATGCGAAAAATTGTCAAAAAATTCGATGTTTAACAATTTTGTTGCGTCTAGGTAGCTTAAAGACCGAAACGATAAGTAGTTTCCTGAATTATACAGTCACATAATTCCTTGGCTTCAATTTTCTAGACTGATTGATTCAGGAGGAACCTCAAAAACCAGGTAGATGGCAGCAGCGGTCGGACACTTGAATTACCAAACACATTGTACATAGTTCCGAGTTCTTCCATAAACAAGCATTCTTTCGTTACGCTTTACTTTTGTAATATCAAAGCTGTGTAGTGCTGAAGCTGACTACAGCACTTCCCCGCGTAAAAATAGCCAATCAGAGCAGTTATTTCAGCTTCGCACATGCGCATTAACTGTCTACATTCTCATGTAAGTTTTGAGTAGCACAACGAAACCCCTGAGGCACCAAAGAGCGAAGAGCAAAGACTAAACACTCTGTAACGCGTCGTGAACATAATGACGGGAAATTGTCAAATGACAGATCAAATACTATGGTATTGTAAATACATTATTTGAGCAAAAAATATCATTGTGCTGTAGCACTGTAGCACATAAGCACGGGCCGTCCCTGTCCATAACTCATTTTTGAACTTCAAATATACTTACTTACAAAATGGCTTTTAAGAAATTCGGAGGTTCATTGCCGCCCTCATATAAGTCCGCCATCGGTCCCTATCCTGTGCAAGATTAATCCAGTGTCTATCATCATATCCCACCTCCCTCAAATCCATTTTAATATTATCTTCCCATCTACGTCTCGGCCTCCCCAAAGGTCTTCTTCCCTTCGGTCTCCCAACTAACACTCTATATGCATTTCTGGATTCGCCCATACGTGCTACATGCCCTGCCCATCTCAAGCGTCTGGATTTAATGTTCCTAATTATGTCAGGTGAAGAATACAATGCATGCAGCTCTGCGTTGTGTAACTTTCTCCATTCTCCTGTAACTTCATCCCTCTTAGCCCCAAATATTTTCCTAAGAACCTTATTCTCAAACACCCTTAATCTCTGTTCCTCTCTCAAAGTGGAAGTCCAAGTTTCACAGCCATACAGAACAACCGGTAATATAACTGTTTTATTATTTCTAACGTTCAGATTTTTTGAGAGCAGACTAGATGACAAAAGCTTCTCAAGCGAATAATAACAGGCATTTCTCATACTTATTCTCTGTTTCCTCCAGAGTGTCATTTATATTTGTTACTGTTGCTCCAAGATATTTGAATTTTTCCATCTCTTCGAAGGATAAATCTCCAATTTTTATATTTCCATTTCGTACAATATTCTGGTCACGAGACATAATCATATACTTTGTCCTTTCGGGATTTACTTCCAAACCCATCGCTTTACTTGCTTCAAGTAAAATTCCCGTGTTTTCCCTAATCGTTTGTGAATTTTCTCTTAACATATTCACGTCATCCGCATAGACAAGAAGCTAATGTAACCCGTTCAATTCCAAAGCCTGTCTGTTATCCGGAACTTAGTAACCAATATAGAGACAAATGAAGATCGACTTATTGGCATTATGATGTCAGAGAATCTGTTGGCAATTCTAGTCACGACATCCACGTTACTGTTTTTTTAATGTCTTATTCTGAAAAGCTGTTAGTTCTCAAATCTGAAGACAGATGGAGTTTGGAAAATAGGAAAATTATGTAGGAAAATTGACATTTCACTGAAAGCTACTATTTTTCCGCACATCCTTGGATGCAAAGCTTCAAAATGAAAGGTCATTCATTAAAATCCGTTCTGCCATTTTCCCGTAATTTTCAACACCAATTCAAATTATATATATATATAATTATATATATATACATATATATATATATATATATATATATATATATATATATATATATATATATATATATGGCGACTTTGTTAAGAGTTCTCATGACGAAAGAAATTATCTCGTGTATATTCGCCGTCGTGGTTAAGGCGTTGCGCTGGAATTCTGAAGCAGCGAGTTCCATATCTGATGGGATCATGAATTTTGTCTTTATCTAAAGTCTGCAGTCGCACTATGGTGCTGGGGTTCGCTCAGAATATAATCCAAACACATTTCGGATATGCAAATTGAGCTTCCAGGAATAACTCCCTGTAAAGTTAATTTGAATAATTTCGAGGGAAAAATTGTTCCGGGGCCGGGTATCGAACCCGGGACCTTTGGTTAAACGTACCAACGCTCTCCCACTGAGCTACCCGGGAACTCTACCCGACACTGATCCAATTTTTCCCTCTATATCCACAGACCTCAAAGTGGGCTGACAACCGTCAAGCAACCAACATTTGAGTGCACACTAACTCTGTGTGACTTTAAATTGTGGTTTTCTGTTACGTACAGTGACGTGTGTTATATAAATTAAGCTTTCAGGAATAACTCCCAGTGGGAGAGCGTTGGTACGTTTAACCAAAGGTTCCGGGTTCGATACCCGGCCCCGGAACAATTTTTCCCTCGAAATTATTCAAATTAACTTTACAGGGATTTATTCCTGAAAGCTTAATTTGCATAATACACGTCACTGTACGTCACAGAAAACCACAATTTAAAGTCACACAGAGTTAGTGTGCACTCAAATGTTGGTTGCTTGACGGTTGTCAGCCCACTTTGAGGTCTGTGGATATAGAGCGCAAAATTGGATCGGTGTCGGGTAGAGTTCCCGGGTAGCTCAGTGGGAGAGCGTTGGTACGTTTAACCAAAGGTCCCGGGTTCGATACCCGGCCCCGGAACAATTTTTCCCTCGAAATTATTCACATTTCGGATAATTTTTCAGATTTAACTAATTTTGAACCTGGTCATATTTCTTGCAGTCCTCGAAATAAGATATAAAAATTTAGTGAATTTGTAATGAATGTCAGTGCACGCGCTATAGCCGAAGTAGTCATGTCTATTCAGCATAACTATCGGCCTTGATATAAATATATGAGCGTGTTACAGTTAATCGTGATATCACAGTCTAGTACATACAATCGCGAAGCTCAATACGTAGTAAATATGTAAATATTAGATAGTTGCTCACTACTAGGATCGCCAATATCGCCTCATTACAGGCAATGCAAAATAGTACCGTCACAGTCTCTTGTTTCTAGCACCCTCAAAACTCAAGCTTCGTGACTGTATATAGTAGACTGTGGTGATATATTGTCAGCCGAAGTTCAGCTATCACTACTTGTCCGATTAATGCGAGTAACGAGTTACACTGGATTTAAGTTGAATTCTCTCAATTGATGTCACATAGTGGAAAGAAATATTGCAGTATATTATTTACATAACTAGTTAAGCATTAGAAGGAATATTCCAGAAAATATAATTGTTATCTACAGCAGGTCCGGGCAACTGAACGCTCCGCGGAGCAGCGAAGAGCGGCTCTTGCTCACGAAATACTACTGCCAGCTCTCCAGTGCGAAACAGCTGTGTACAGCCACAGATATCTACCGCGAATGGATATCATAGGAATCATATTCACTCTCGCAACAATTAATAGACTTCAGATGGCATTGAAATAAAGATATTTCAAATAATTAGTATATATATATATATATATATATATATATATATATATATATATATATACTGTATATATACTAATAAATCTGTAGCCGAAATTTTTCTGGTAATTTTCGATTTTCCAAAAATAATTGGTCCTAACATATATAATTAACGACCCTGAAACCGAAAATCGCTTTTTTTTTAATTTTTGTTTGTATGTCTGTCTGTCTGTCTGTATGTTTGTTACCTTTTCACGCGATAATGGATGAACGAATTTCGATGAAAATTGGAATATAAATTATGTTCATTGTAGCTTAGATTTTAGGCTATATGGCATTCAAAATACATTATTTAAAAGGTGGGTTATAAGGGGGCCTGAATTAAATAAATCGAAATATCTCGCTTATTTTTTATTTTTGTGAAAAATGTTACATAACGAGAGTTTCTTCAAAAATAATTTTCGATAAGTTTTATTCCCTGAAAAATTTTGATAGGACTGATATTTAATGAGATAAATGAGTTTTAAAATTGAAATAACTGCCATCTAAGGCCGTATAATGAAATAAAAAAACAAATGACTTCGTCTATAAGGGGCATTGGACAACAACAATCGAAAGCTATGAAAGATAGCCCACAGAGAATGTTTCTGTGCTTGTATGAAGTAATATCGGAAGCTAAATTAACCGATTTGTATAATTAATTATTATTTCACCATTGGAAAGTGTAGTTTCTCTAGATGGACACAATGCTATAATGTTATTACAGTAACTTCTGATATAATATAATATAATATAATATAATATAATATAATATAATATAATATAATGTAATATATGTAATGTAATATTATATAATATAATTTAAGTTATTTGAAGGGTTCAGAACCATAGTGGGCCAAGCGCCATTTACTGAATACGTGGAAAACAAGGGTTAAAATTAAGTTATTACCATAATTGAATGGAAACCTATAACAAGTAAAATAAAGTATACACATTAAATCTAAATGATGTCAATGTTCATTAAACTATGGTTGCATGTAATGAAAATTACAAACATGTTAAAGGAATTGTCATTGCACCAAATGAGTGTCTCTGGACCAAAATGATCGCATTTTAATTATTTGGATGGAATTTAAATTAAGTAACATATTAAACGATTTATCCTTGTATCAAACACGAATGTTCCCTGGATCAAATGTCCTATTTTAATTATGTAATTACTTTATATTTATTTCTAACGGGTGCAGCGGAGCGCACGGGTACGGCTAGTATATGAATAAATCGTAAAACAGCGAACGCCAGTAGGGGAAGTTATCCCCACCCTCGCCGCACGGCACCTCGCTCGCCTTCTGTCTCTCTCTCTCTCTCTCTACTATCCGCCCCGCTTCGGTGGATCACTGCCTACCGCCTCGCACGTATTTCGTATTTTACAACGCAACACAATACAACCAAATTAATGTGCATTAGACAACAAGACATATCCAACGACACACATTGTATTTCTGCAATACGTTATGGCAGTTCCCTTGAACATAAACTCGCCTCGGTAGCAGAGAGGTCTAAAGCGTGACCAAAAATCGTGCGTGCGTTTCGTTAGGGAGATCGAAGGATCGAATACTGCCCTCCGCAAAGTCATAAGAAAAAAAAAAAAGAGAGAGAGACATGAAGCAGAGAGAAGAGATAGAGGGAAACAGGACGAAGTTCCACTTTTGCTTCATAGATGCCGCAGTCACTCATTTTGTTCCACTTTCCTCCACTAGATGTCACCCCACCCTAAACCCTATTTCAACTCTTTGCCGCTAGAGTGTGTGAACTTGTAGGGGAAAAGTGGAAAGGGCTTAGCGTTCGCTGTTTTACGATTTGCCCCCATTCGTGTTTGAGAAAACCTTACACAATCGGTATACTATACAGGGGTTATTCTTTGAAATATATAAGTAAAGGTTTCACACAATTTTGCTCGTTTTTTTTTTATTTATTTTCGAGATAAAAATTGTTTTGTATGAAATATTTCAAATCGTCTTTTGAAAAAGGTATTGACTGGATTCTCAATATACTTAGATCATTTGAGAGAGCAGCGTGTTATGATAATAAATGATTGAAAGAATTTTAGTTTTGTCCTTTAAATGTGCAGAGATTTGATCCGAACAAACGTGACATACATCAATTTCTTTGCAGAACGAAAAGTTATATCAATACATTTTTGTTCACGTGACAAAATAATATATGGTTTAGAAACGGGCATAATTAAATTAAAATATCGAGTGCGAAACTCAGACATTCGAAAATACCACAAAATTATTAACTGAGTAAAATAATGTCTTCAGTTACCCCTGGAAACAAACCTATGATGTCGTGAACATAAAAACAAGTGCCGGAAAGTACCATTCAGAATTAAACACGGGATTTTTCAGCCTATGAATATTTATGAGTGTATTTTTTTTTGGCGATATTGCTACCGTTCTGTAATCGTTTACGTTGCTGTGAAGACTTTGAGGTATGCGTACTGAAGGTGCAAATTTGTAATCAACATATAGTTCATAAAAGTGGTAGTTCCCATGTAGGTGTGCTAAAAATATAATTTGTTTTCTTCACTACACCAACTAATTATTTCAATATTCTTCGGTGTAAAGAAATTTCTTGAGTGACAAGGTCGCACCGTCTTCTGTCTGAAGACAAGAGCGCTTGGTAACAAGATGCCAAATTGTCTTCTTCCTCTTCAAATCTTATGCAACATCCCAAATTGATGACAATCATACATTTGCTTCAGAAGCCAGTATGAGGACAGAAGCACTTTCCCACTCGTTCACGGTGGCCCCCGTAACTCGCCGAGAGCGCGTCATCAAGTTGTCCTTCCTACCGCTTGTTTCACGAAGTGACGTCACGTGCCGCCGGTAGTGGGGGGGAGGGACTGCCTTGACAGCCAGAAGCGTAACAATGTCAGTATTGTCTGCGGAGAGAGTTGGGTCAGTTTGCTATGAGCCGTGACGCTTCAGGATGCTGCAGGTGATCAGTAAGATATTCGCTCGTCTGCATTCTCGGAGGCGTCTGCAATATGCCGCTGGGATCACAGGTAAAATTCATATTTACGTACCTACAAACCAGGTCGCTCAACACCATGCTATACCGTAGAAGAGGGTAAAGTCGACCAAAATTTTGCAATTTTTAAATGATATTGAGATTATGCAATGGAGCGAAGTTCCTCAGAAAATAACATTTTGTCGTCATATCCTTCACTTATGAGGACACGTTACAAGAATTGAATTACAATCTATAAAAAACTGTTTTTTTTATTTGACTTGTGATCGAAGTTACCTGCTTAATCAGGGTAAAGTCGATCACCATTGAATTTTTAGTTTAAGATCGATTTTAAAATATTGCGGAGTAAATTCGATCACTGTTTATGTTAAAAAAAAATAAATTAAGTGTATTACATATATTTGATTTGTTATAAGGGGTGTAAAAACAATAATAATCATTAATATATGTCTATAGCATTATATAGTGTATCTTTTGTTACTATGATCATACTATTCGATAAAATTAGGCCTATAGGTCTCCACTGTACAATCGTAACTATGATCGCCAACTTATAAAACATAAAAGCACATTTTAATACTTCACATATCAACAAACAAAGATTTAAGAATTCAAAATTTACATTGAAATACCACCCTTCAATTATAATCTAAAATGCAATTCAACATTGCTTAGGTTTATATCAGATGTTATATGAAATCTTCCCCTCCTCATGTCACTTTAGAAACTACGTTGTTCCCATAGTCAGGTACAGAGGGGTGTACAAAATATATTCCTTTGGCAGTGCTTCTCTTACGCAAGAAATTCACCATAATTTCGTCTTCCTCTTTCCCCACTATCCCATCAATATAAGCTATACAATAACACTTTTCTGTTTCTAAGTGTTAGTTGGAGGTATTTCGGTGAACAATTTATTCTTCCTGCTGGTCCTATCTGTTTGGAGTAGGTCGATGGCATGATCGCCTTAACCCTGCAAAGGTACAAGTTTTCTTAAAATAATAAGTTTCAATACTAACATTACGAATTGCGAAACTATTATTTCAGGATACAATCTCAACGAAAAGTACTTGCGTATACTTCCTGTCTTCTTTCACTGCTGACTATAATTTAGAGTTTGTAAGACTTTGTTTTCGTTTAAGAGAAAAAGTTGAGAATAACAATTTCCACTTCAATGATAATTACACAGTGTTCCCATTGTTGGCATTCGGAGGCTTTTTGTTGTCCCTCTCGCTTACATTTACAATGTAAGGCAATGAAGTCAGCATAACAAAATTTTAACAAGTTACTGAGAAAATATATAATTTTCAACAAAAATCGCAAATGATCGATTTTACACCCACTGATTGACTTTACCCACTTCTACGGTATCTAACTATTACAAAAGGTGACACATTTGCAATGTAAACTTATTCTAAGAGTTGCTGAATGACTAAGAAATAGAACGACTCAACTAATAAGAAACGCTAAACTGAAATACTCCTACAAACTTATAGAACCCAACACAACCCCTTCCGAATTATGGAAAAATCTGAAGGTTATTGGACTTGGAAGGGCTAGTGAACAAGCAGACATTCCCATCCCACTTGACCGCTTGAACGAACACTTTGTAAAGGACCCGAGCTTGAACGACACAACGAAACAAGACACAGTTTTGCCTGACTCAGTTCCCCCAACTCGAGACAAATTCTATTTTACCGACGTCACTCCCATTGATGTAATGAAAGCCATCCGACGCAACAAGACAAAAGCCCAAGGGCCGGACAACATTAGCATAATACTTATACAGAAAATACAAGAGATAGTAATACCTACGATTGCACATATATTCAATAGTTCCTTAATCACTTCAACTTTCCCTAAAATATGGAAGCAAGCTTTCGTTCTTCCTCTTCCAAAAGTCAAAGTTCCCACCGACCCGAACGACTATAGACCAATCAGTATCCTGCCAGCCATTTCAAAAGCACTGGAAAGAATATTACACAGACAAATTACTAACTACATGAACGAACACAAACTATTCGACGAGTATCAGTCAGGTTTCAGAGCTGGACACAACACAAGCACTGCTCTACTTAAAGTGACCGAAGACATTCGTGAAGCAATCGACTCTAATAAAGTAACAATACTAACACTTCTTGACCTTAGCAAAGCTTTCAACTCTGTAAATTTTGACTTGCTCACCCATAAATTGAGAAATATGTATTTGTCAGAGACTGCTGTGAGTTGGTTCGAATCCTACTTACGGGAAAGACAACAATGTGTTGTATCCGGGAATCGAAGCTCCTCCTGGCTTGACATAACATCAGGTATACCACAGGGGTCGGTACTCGGACCATTGTTGTTCACAATATATGTCAATGATATTACATCTCTTGTAAGGCATTGTAACTATCACTTGTATGCTGACGACCTTCAATGCTACATCTCTTCCCCCTTAAACCGAGTAAATGACGCTATAGATAAATTGAACGAAGACATTGACTCGATTGTGACATGGACAAAGAAACTCCGTCTTAAAATCAATCCTGGAAAGACACAAGCAATTATATTAGGACACAAACGGCAAACCGACGCTGTAAAACACCTCGACATTTCCCCTGTTGAAGTAAGTACAGTGCATATCCCTTTCAGTTCTTTAGTAAAAAATCTTGGCATTCACATGGATAATAATCTCAACTGGGACATGCAAATCACAGAAACCTGCAGAAAAGTATATTCTATTATCCATGTGCTAAAAAGGATAAATGTTCATCTCCCCTCTTGCTTAAAAAAGTCCCTTGTGCAGACACTTGCATTTCCCTATTTCGACTATGCGGACATTTTACTGACTGACCTCTCCAGCGACAACAAAATGAAACTTCACCGTGCTCATAATTTGTGTATACGTTTTGTAAGCAATGTTCGTAAATATGATCATATTACCCCATCCCTGGAAGCAATAGGTTGGCTTAAACTAGATAAGAAAAGAAATTTACATTCACTTCTCTTTCTCTTCGAAATCTTGAACTCTTCTATTCCTTCGTACCTGTCGTCTCGCTTCACTTACCTTTCTTCCCACCATAATCTGAACACACGCTCTCGTCATGAAACAATACTAACAATACCATCCCATCGCACCTCCTCATACTCATCTTCTTTCACAATAGCCCTGCCAAGACTCTGGAATTCGCTACCTGCTAGCATCAGGGACTGTCGAAATAAAATTGAATTCAAACGAAAACTTACTAGGCACTTGGTCAGTAATTGATTACTTGTAAATAGTTTCTTTAATCTATCACAAAATATTTCAATATTCAGTAATTTCATCACTATACAATTTTGTTATTCTAGATTTAATTTGTAATTCAGTAAATATAAAATATTCTTTGTTTCTCTATGATAAATTATCTAGCTTTAATTATTCAGGTAATCTTTTCGTACTTTGATTTTATTGTAATTGCAAATTTAATACTAATTGTAATATTATTTGTAATTGTAATTGTAAATTTAATACTAATTGTAATTTTATTGTTGATATTGTAGTTGGAATCTCCTGGTAGAGGGGCAGAGAAGGCCTGACGGCCTTATCTCTACCAGGTTAAATAAATAAATACAAATACAAATACAATACTGCCTTTCTATCGGTTTTCTAAAGAGTGATTCACGAGGGTTTACCGTTCCTTACTGAGCTTATTTCCGAAGACATTCTGAGCAAAAAATGTCATATAAATCTTGAATTTGAGATACAAAGCATCAAACATTTTAGATCTGGTATAACAGTATTACGCAAAACGACATTCAATTGTTTCTAGGAGGCGCTGTGTTTGTTGGAGGGAAATATTTTGTCAGGAGTAGGAAGTTTTATTAAGGATTCAATATATGCTGAAAAAGAACGAAGTAACGGACGTTAAGTTGTTATTCCAAGAAACGCCCCAATTAAAGCATTAAAATACAATATGTAATTTCTGTAACACTGCATTTTATTCGATAACCAGCATTCCGTCCTTCTGGAAGGAGGTCAGGATGATCTGGGTTTTAATGTCTATACTTAATACATACATCCAGTATTTCCATGGCTGTTTTGTAGAACACCTCATTGAATGAATGAATGAATGAATGAATGAATGAATGAATGAATGAATGAATGAATGAATGAATGAATTAATTAATTAATTAATTAAAGAAAATAAAGAAAAGATACGCTATCTCACTTCCTTTGCAAGGGAATTTGGAGCTCAGAAGAAATACGTGGGCTCCAAGTCTTTTGGCCACTTGTCTCACTCCGACTTTCGCGGAAATTGAGAGTAGTCTAATTTTTTATATATAATTTTAAGGTTAGGTTAGAATGGATCATTCACCTCTGCTAAGGTGAGCAAACGTGAGGTCAGCAGTCGGCTATTCGGCCTTGAAATTTCGTAGGTGTCGCGCCACGGATAGAATGAAGGATGGATTTACGAATGAACTAAATACTATAGCAGGTAGGATGAATACAGCCGAGACGGACAGTGTGGAAAAATGTTAGGCATATTATAATATCACATATCAAATCATATATCATATCACACAGTACATCACATCACAAGTTCTGTTCTGTTCTATTCTGTTATGTTATGTTATATTTTATCGTATCGTATCATATATCATATCATATCATATCATATCATATCATATATCATATCATGTCATATCACATCATATATCATATCATATATCACATATCATATCATATCATATATCATGTATCATATCATATATCATATAATATCATATATCATATTATACATATATCACATCATATTATATATCACATCATATTATATATCACATCATATCATATCATATCATATCATATATCATATTATATATCACATCATATTATATATCACATCATATTATATATCACATCACATCATATCATATCATATCATATCATATCATATCATATCATATATCATATCATATCATATCATATCATATCATATCATATATCATATCATATCATATCATATCATATCATATCATATCATATCATATCAGATCATATATCATATCATATCATATCATATATCATATCATATATCATATCATGTATCATATTATATATCACATCATATTATATATCACATCATATTATATATCACATCATATTATATATCACATCATATTATATATCACATCATATCATATCATATCATATCATATATCATATCATATCATGTCATATCACATCATATATCACATATCATATCATATCATATCATATATCATGTATCATATCATATATCATGTATCATATCATATATCATATAACATCATATATCATATTATATATCACATCATATTATATATCACATCATATTATATATCACATCATATCACATCACATCACATCACATCACATCACATCACATCACATCACATCACATCACATCACATCACATCACATCACATCACATCACATCACATCACATCATATCATATCATATCATATCATATCATATCATATCATATCATATATCATATCATATCATATCATATATCATATCGTATAAAATATCATATCATATCACATATATCATAAGCCTATATCATAAATCAAATCATATATCATATCATATAGCGCATCGTATTGTATCGTATCGATCCAGACACAAAAGAACATTCAAAACAATGGAAACACACTGGTTCCATAAACATAAAAGAAAAAATTCGCATTACAAAATTTACAGAAAATATTTTTCTAGGGCAAAGACGGAAAAATTATGACAGATTACTTAAATCGAAGTAGAACTGTGAAGGGAGTGTATTATTCTTCATTGTTGACTACGCTTCGGGAAAAGAAATTCTGGAAAAACATCGTGGTTAAATTTTCAAAGTTGTTCAATACTGTGTGACCATTGACAAGTTTTTGATTGCTTTGCAGAAAATTGTTTAAGCTGGCTTTGAATTGACTGTCCGTCCTCCTTACTGAATTATCACTTACATTCAAAACTTAAGGATGTTGCAAGGAAAGAAGTTTTCATCGAATGAAACAGTAAAAAGTACTGTGTTAAAGTGGTACACATCGAGACAAATATTTATTTTAAGAAACTTAGAACTGTCTTATGACCTTTGTACTAAGTGTACAGAGTTACAATATGATGATTTTCAAAAGTCAAAAATTTATTTTGAGGTACATTAACATTTTTCACGGTAGGATAAGAACTTATCAATACGGCCTCATTTAATGGTAGGTCAATAACGAACAATCTTGTGGAGTGCAATGTAGTGTGGAAAGTTGAGTTTACTCAGATAAAGACAAAGTTACTTTGCTTATCAGAAATTTACATAATTCATTCTTTAAGATATCGCAAATGCTAACTTCTGAAACTCTAACTCTTTAATTTCCTATTAGAGAAAGAAGTTATTGTGACGCTGAAAAAATATATTCATAGATATCTACAGAAATACATGTAAAACGGGCAAAAAAAAAGTGACCACACTCGTGAACAGCAATTTATTCTAAGTCCACTTCGGATTACGGTGATGTTACACGATGCATGCGCTTGTAGAATCGCACTTGAAGAAGTTTCGGAACTATTGTGTTTAAGCAGAAGCTATTCGATACTGCGTCTCGTAGAACAGCGGTAGAGTGCTAGGTTAGTAATTCAAAGGTTGTGAGTTCGAGTCTCTTTGAAGTTATCATTTTATTTTGTTGTCGTTCTTTAGCGATATAAATAATATTCAAGTTATCATTTGTAGGCTATTTTATTATCGTTCTTTAGCGATATAAATAATATTCAAGTTATCATTAAATTCTATTATCGTTCTTTAGCGATATAAATAATATTCAAGATATCATTTATATTGTCCACACCTGTAGAATAACGGTCAGCGCGTCTGGCCACGAAACTAGGTGGCCAGGGTTCGAATCCCGGTCGGAGCAAGTTACCTGGTTTAGGTTTTTCCGGGATTTTCCCTCAACCCAATATGAGCAAACGCTGCGTAACTTTCGGTGCTGGACCCCGGACTTATTTCACCGGTATTATTACCTTCTTCTCATTCAGACGCTAAATAACCTGAGATGTTGATAAAGCGTCGTAAAATAACCTACTTAAAAATCATTTATATTCTGTTATCGTTCTTTAGTGACATAAATAATATAAATTTAATGAAAGATTTGGAACAATACAGTTGCATAATACTAATGTTAGTTTTTTCTTCTTATATTATTACATTATACTATCCTGTAACACAATAAAATGAATAGAAGTGACAAGGATTTGAACCTGAGACGTTGACATCTAACATCGGGCGTTCTTCCGACTGAGCTACGGGGCACAAATAAAGAAGCATATGCGGAAAAATTGGCCATATTCTCCCCAAGACGTCCTGATTTGTGGATACCTGGGATGCCGTGGCTGAGAACAATCGCTATTTGGGGGGGGGGGGGGAAACTAGTCGATTCCATGCCCACGATTGTAAGATGTGATTAATATAGGAGGAAGATGGACTAAATATTGAATCGTGGTTTTTTGTTCTGTTTTTAACTTTTAATTGTTTCAATTTTCTAAGGCAGACACCAGTAAGTCTGTTTTGTTTATACCACGAAAGATATTTTCACCGGCATTATCACCTTCATCTCATTCAGACGCTAAATAACCTAAGATTGTTGATAAAGCGTCGTAAAATAACCTACTAAAATAATAAAATAAATAAATACGGGGTAAAATGTAAATATGAATGTTAAATTTGTTAATTTATTTGTGTTACGTGTAATATTTTACGTCATGAAAGATCTAGGTGCTGCATTAATAAAATTATTTCTTACTGTATGAAGTTTGTACATTGAATGTTGCATTTTCTCTGGTAGTGCTTAAAGCAATTAGTTACTTTTTTACACATTAGTGTCTTAAAGATTCACTTAACGGACTGGTAACAGTGGGTAAAATGCAACTTTATGCACTATGATAGAAAAAATTAGTATTCGTAACATGACTGACGAACTGTCTTATTTGTGAATAGCGTAAAATACAGGGACATCATTTTATTTTTACTTCAATTTTTATTGTACCTGAGTTTTTTAATGTATTTCACTCCCACCCCTTCTACTAATGAAGTTTAACCGTCCTCCACACAGATCCAAGACCGCATATAGTCATAGTAGCATTACGGTCATAGTAAACAGTACGTTCCAAAAATATGTTCGCGTTTTCCAGTGACGAAAGAGCTTTCAATATTGAATCATTTTCGGACAGGTACTGTCGTCCATTTGCCTACGTGGTATCCCGGTTTCCCCCACCAGCATTTATTCGCCAGCTAGTGGCTGGGCTGTCTTAGCTCTTTTCTGAGAACGTTAATTTCTGTTAGGAATTGGACGTCTAAGTAATATTTTTATTTATTTATTTATTTATTTATTCTTTCTGGTGTAGTTAAGGCCATCAGGCCTTCTCTTCCACACCACCAGAAATACAAATACAACAACAGAAATAAAAAGGAAAAAAAAACACTATAACAAAGTTAAGTCACACAAAAATATACACAGGTTGCAGTCACACAAACTTTAAATGAGTGATTAAGTACAATTAATTGTATCCTAATTAACTAACATAAACAAGGAACTTGCGATTTTAAAACACAAATCAACACTTCTAGCAATACCTAAAAAGCATTAAACAAGACAAAATTTTCCAATTTAATTTTGAATTTTGATAAAGTCCGGCAGTCCCTGACATCATTAGGTAACGAATTCCAGAGACGTGGTATTTCTATAGTGTAGGAGGATGAGCATAGAGACGTTCTATGATGAGGGATAGAAAGAAGTGCTTGATACCGGTTTCGAAAAGTTGTAAGAAATTGAAAGCGCGATAACAGATAATTCGGAGTAGAAGTATGATTCTAAATAGAAGAGACAGTGAATGTATTGTTCTTCGTTCCTTCAGACGCACCCATGAAAGTAACTGGAGGGAAGGTGTTATATGGTCAAATTTACGAGTATTGCAGATGAATCGTATGCACACATTATGAACACGTTGTAGACTCTCAGCTAAGAGTGAATATTATAGAACTGTTTAAAATAACTTAAATAAAAGGGCCTCGTTAAGTAATTAACTGTCACGTGATTTCCTCCCTTTCTACGACCCTACGACATAACCACTTGGACGCACAGTAGGTAGCATGTCTGAGTAATTTTATCTTTTCGGATCGTGCAGAAGTGAAGACTGAATTTACAGTACGTAAAGTACTCTTTTATAGAGTAGGTACAGAATTATTTCAACATGAGTTACTAGTACGAAGAACGAAACTGGTAATTGGAATTAGGTACAATAGTCTATAGTGCGATAATATGCACATTAGAACTGAAACCTGTATCGAAATGAACGGCCACCATTTTAAAAAATGTGTTTAAATATCCATATCATGACTATTTTTCAATTTAACTTCATTCTCTATATTGTACGCTAATGTGCTGTAGACAGTATAATATACACTGCATAATGAATACGTTCGCATGGACAGCTCAGTTCGTGAGTAAAAACACTGTACTATATTTTAATTGAACAAAAACCTAATGAAAATGATCAAACTCAAAATCGCGATATTTCCTAGTTTACGTAAATGGATGAACTACTTTTCTTCCCTCCTATACCTAATAAAGTGATTTGTTTGTATATTACGCCAGTATCATCGAACTCCAGTCGTGGAAGGAGGTAGCAAACGGATTTGATCCAGAGGTATAGGCAAGTTAATATTAAAAATGTTAGTAAAATTAAAATGATGTCCCTGTATAAAATGGACAGGAAAATACATTCAGACTTGGTGACTTTTTTTTTATCTGTCGCTCTTGCACGGAAAAATGTACAGACTATGAGTAGAATGAATTACGCGGGACGTTGAGATGTTAATAGGACAATATCCGCGTTCAAATGCAATTTGCAAACTATTGGTCTTGAATGAAAAACGCGGAACGCCGAGATGTTAATAGGATAATATCCGCGTTCAAATGCATTTCGCAAACTATTGGTCTTGAATGAAAAACGCGGAACGCCGAGATGTTAATAGAACAATATCCGCGTTCAAATGCAATTTACAAACTATCAGTGGCGGTATTATACTTGTGTAACACATTCTGAAAGCAATATTATTTCTTAATTATCGACATCGCGAAAGCATTTGACAGAAAGATACTAATGGGTTTACAATAAGATTTCCATATCACTGCCTTGACAAATAACCAGCAGTAAACTAATTATGAGCGAAATGAATGCCTTCTCCTTTGCTTATTTCCCAACCATAGCTAATATGGACATTGACCTGGCGGGGTATAGTAACATTATTAATCCTCTTACAGGGTCGACCCCTTTTGGTTCTGTCTACCCTTGTAAGTTATTTGTGCAAAGAAAGATAACATACATAGTTATCACGAAGTCCAAAAGGCCACGTCTAGAGAGTGAAAGACAGAAATGGTGATAAACTTGGTGAAGCCCTAATTGAACAACTCGGTGCAAAACAAATTCTTTTTTTCAAAATTGACATTTAATATGCACTGCATGAGTAAATATATGTTGCACACTTTTGTGCAAGAATCAGTCAAGTTTGACTTTTAGGAACGTCTCTACAGTTAAAAAGGTCTTGACTGTTTCAAAAAAAAAAAAAAAAAAAAAAACAGATCTACCGCCAGATGGAAGGTGTTAATATTTTTCACAAAATGATCCAACAACTTCAAAAACTAGAGAAAAGAATTCAATTGCAATGGATACCTGCACATTGCGGAATTTCTGGAAATGAAACTGCTGACTTTCTTGCCAAAAAAGGATCCAATTTAATTCAGAATACAAATACAAGCCTACCTTTTACATCCATCAAAAGACTAATTAAAAATAAATATAAAATCAAGCAAAACCAAGCACTATGTACCAAAGCCAAAGATAAAAAATGGAGCATTTTAATAAAAAAAAACAGAAATTATTCCAGAAATCCCACGTAAATCTGCAGTAGCAAAATTCAGACTGCTTACAGAACACGATTATTTGGCCAAACACTTGAATAAAATAGGAATTTACACAAATCCAAATTGCCCTCTATGCAACAAAGAAGAAGAAATGACTGAAGATCATCTACAAAACCTGTGAAGTTCTACCTGATGGATCCACCACAGAGAAATATTGGAGAGCAAGAACGCTAATGGCTTCGTTGCCAAAGCCCGGCATTAGATAACAACAATAACAACAACATATTTTCTCCCTACAGTCCTATACTTCAGTATCAATTTTAACTACAGCTTTGGTCCCCAATATCATATGCTACTAGCGTGTTTGTCTAGTGATCCGGAGTTGCGCTCGGGAGCGGGTTCGATTCCCGCTTGGGTTTTTCCGAGATTTTTTCCAACTGTAAGGCGAATGCCAATTAATCTGTGGCGAATCCTCGACCTCATCTCGCCAAATACCATCTCACTATCACCAATTTCATCGACGCTAAATAATCTAGTAGTTGATACGGCGTCGTTAAATAATCAAGTTAAAAAAATTTTATATGCTTACAACTATTGGCTGCACTAAACACTTTAAGCTTTAATTTATAGTACAGTAATAATTGTTTGAAACGATATAATATAGGTCCACATAATACACATGCATTGATTAAGCACTCAACTGGGATTAAAGTAAGTTTCGTAGATTTGTTTTCAGACAAGAAATAAATGAAGTTCAAACATGACAAAGAAATGTTATATTTTCGGAACAAAAACATTCAAGTCCACCATTTAAAAATAGGACTGACAAGAATAATGGTAACCACATAAAAAACTTACTAATTTTCTAAATTTTCGTGTTAAAAGTCAGTTTGAAATTAATACAGAATCAATTTTTGTGAAAGTTTTTGCTATATATCTGAAAAATTTTCATTTCTGGACTTGACCGATTTTTGCATCGAGATCTTCTATTGTAACCCTTATCAGTCTTGCTTTAACAATTATCCAGAAATTAATTACAAATTTAAATTACATATTCTCGCTTGCATTTGCTGTTGCTTTAATCGCACATACAGTACGGTTGTCTCAAAGTTATTTTGTCGCAAGCCTGAGCTGTGATTTCCTTAGCTATGGTAACATCTCACAAGTGTCTCACGTCTTTTGTTTTCCATTTGAAATGGTTTTCCAGTTTATAACTCAATTTAAAAAAATTAAAATAATTTTTCAACTGAAAAATATATTTTGTAAAATTTAATGGACATTTATGGCCTTGTCAGCGCTGTCAAGCAATTTTTAGAGCTCTGGTGCACACGGGTTTTAAATTACACTAAACTATGATTGTAATTTTCCGTAACTTAATTTGTGCGAGATCGTGTGTATTTGCTTGGTTTCCGCACAAAACCAATCCGCGGAAAGTCTAAAATTCCACATTCAGTACTCCCAACCTAACACACATAACAATTTCCCTCTTCTTACCGCTTAAGTGACATATTCATTTTACTGCTTTAGGCTTTTAACATATTACTTTTAGAAACGTTCAATATATTAATAATTATAAATTGGAAACTTACCACTGCAATTTCACGTAAATTGCACTGTTAATTACTGTTTTTAAATATTTGCAAAAATTAATCACTACCTATATAACCTTACCGTTTGTTTTAAGTTCGCATTTATAGGCTGGGGAGTATAGTAAACACAGAAAACATTTTAAAGCAACAATGTTGAAGAGAGCTATTTTTGTTTTGCAAATTTGCCGTCATTGAACAGAAACCAAGATGGAGATTTCATTGCAACTAATTAGAAATTCCTTTTTCAGGCATGTAATAAACGATCTTCGCACAAAATAATGTACGATACACGAGAGGTATGTTTTCTTTCAATTCTCGGAAATTAAAAAAGCTCAACTACGTTTCGCTTTTTAAAACTTTTCCTCGAACATGAAAACTTCAACATACCGCTCTTGTAACGCATATTACTATTTTTTTCCTTTCATCCATACAAAAAGCTATATACCTTAGAAACTCTTAATGCTACACGCATGATATTTGATAGGATTACACACATTTGTCTCCATACGTGGTGACAATCAAGAATCATCTGAAGACAATAACTAACTCCTCGCTTTTTTTTTTTTTTTTGCACCTCGACAATTTTTTTTCAATCTTCTTTCCAAAATCAGGATGCATTTACACTCTTCTCTATATTATTATTATTACTATTACTATTGATAGTGATAGATTTTTTAAATATTAGTTCACAAAAGTACAAAACTTAATAATTTAACAAAAAGATCTATATACGAAAGTAGTTATACATCTATACTAAACTAATAATAAATCTGTAGCCGAAATTGTTCTGGTAATTTTCGATTTTCCAAAAATAATTGGTCCTAACATATATAATTAACCACACTGAAACCGAAAATCGCTTTTTTGAAATTTTTGTTTGTCTGTATGTCTGTCTGTCTGTCTGTCTGTTACCTTTTTACGAGATAATGGCTTAACCGATTTATATGAAAATTAGAATATAAATTAAGTTCGCTGTAACTTAGGTTTTAGGCTATATGATATTCAAAATACATTATTTAAAAGGGGGGTTATAAGGGAGCCTGAATTAAATAAATCAAAATATCTCGCTTATTATTGATTTTTGTGAAATATGTTACATAACGAAAGTTTCTTTGAAACTGATTTCCGATAAGTTTTATTCCTTGCAAAATTTTGATAGGACTGATATTTAATGAGATACATGAGTTTAAAATTAAAATACAATGCCATCTAAGGCGGTGTAATGAAATGATAACAAATGACTTCGTCTATAAGGGGCCTTGGACAACAACAATCGAAAAATATGAAACGTAGCCTACAGAGAATATTTCTGTGTTTGTATGAAATAATATCGAAAGCTAAATTAACCGATTTGTATAATCAATTATTATTTCACCATTGGAAAGTGTAGTTTCTCTAGGTGGACATAATGCTATAATGTTATTACAGTAACTTCTGAGTGCTCTCTGGACCAAAATGACCGCATTTTAATTATTTAAATACAATTTAAATTAAGTAACATATTAAACGATTTATCCTTCTATCAAACACGAATGTTCCCTGGCTCAAACGTCCTATTTTAATTATGTAATTACTTTATATTTATTTCTAACAGGTGCAGCGGAGCGCACGGGTACGTCTAGTAATAAATATACAATTTCCTAACCTAATTAATTTATCGCAAATCTCAATAATTTATTGGTTCAAACTTGCAGTTACGTCTGGTTTTAGTGCATGCTTAAACCAGTCGTAATAACCATTAAGACTTTAAACCTTATTTATATGCTCCTTTTCACAATTTACTATCATAAATATTTTTAATACTTTTTTTTAAATTTTAACTCTACAATAAACAAGTGTACATCAGTCTTTCCTGTTGCTCTATTTATCCAGTATATATGTTTAATTTTAGGTGTTATTTTACATAATAACTTATTATTTCAAATAAGTGAGCAGATGTCGACATACTGTAAGTCATGACCCTGAAATAGCTGAATCGTTACATTCCATATGTCGGTTAATCTTTTACTCTTGCAATATTTTCTTGTCAGCAGAATCGTTTGCATTACTACTACTATTATTATTATTATTATTATTATTATTATTATTATTATTGAATTTCCAACTTTATGGAACCCTATTTTACCCGAAGGTCCCTTCTCTATATCGTTTACTTCCTCAAGAATATCTATTTCTACAATGCATAAAATATTCTATGAAATTGAAACTAGTAAGTTCTATAAATTAATTTATTTTACGCTCAACCATGCCGAAATGTAGTAATTATATACCTGGTAGCAGTCCTTTAATGCATATCATTAAAGTACACCTATTCATTAAAGTACAGGTGTTCAGCCAATGACAAGTCAGCTTACAGGTGTTCAGCCAATGACAAGTCAGCTTTCTACAGTTATAAAACCGGAAGTATCGATTATTCTCGGATATGCAATCGAAAGAGAATTAGCGAAAAGTCACGGAGGCTGGAAATCCAATACTGTCGCAGAAGGTTATGTTCTGTTACTATAATAATTAGAGTGAATTGTAAATAATATTCAAATAAATTCAATTTGTCATCTCGTTTTTCAATTCTAAATCAATTTTCAGGTTATACCAGAGTAATGTTCATCTTATTCTCTGCCAAGGTCAATGGAATTCGGCCTCGGAAAAAATCAATACTTTCGCGTCTGCGCACATCTCACAATTCAGGTCAGTTCGCACATAACCATAATTTTGAATACTTCCAAGTTAGAAATATGGTCGAGCATAAAAAGTCGTATGAAACTTGCCTATAATGGTAATTAAGACGCTCGTATGACAATTATGAAACTCGCTTGCGTTCTTTCATAAGCAATCATACTTGCGTCTTAATTACTACCATTATAGGCTCGTTGCATAATGTACTATTATTTCATACTAAAAGTCACTCGAAGTTAAAAAGTAATAACTTGCCCAAAGAAAAATATCACTTCAGGAAATTGGTACCTGATAAACACGAAATACTGTAATATTTACAATAACGGAAATGACTCCCTGTCGGACACTCCAGGTTTTCAGAAAATCGTTACAATTGTTTACACAGAACATATCGCAAAAAATTAATCACACTATAGCACAAAAAATTAAATAATGAGATGCTATTCAGGAACTCAAGAAGTTATTTGAATGGGTTTTGCTAACAAAACACAACGAAAATACGTATGTAATTGATAGACACACTTTTCCTGTTAAGGTTTAGTAATATATTTCATTACATTGACTATTTCGTTTATATGACGTCATTCCATTTTCGACCAATGAAGTGTAATGAAATTTTGAAATTCCAACCAATCACAGTCACACTTTGCGATAATTTTTGCAGCTACATTTATCGCTATCAATTTATCGCATGGTCGTTCTTTTGTTTAGCCGTTGTCGCCAACTGTTTCCCCGTAAATTGATTATCATGAATACATTAAGATGCAATTACACGGTTAAACTTTTCTTTCAACTTTAAAGCAATGAATGCAAGATTGATATTTAATATTAATTAATATATTTACGCAGTGAAGACGATGTTCAAAGCGGTGCACCATGTAGACACAAAATCTGCATACATCTTAATTGAACGTACCTTTTAAACTTGATTCTTTCAATATTCTTCCCAGATTGCACGCATACGCGATTGGAATATTGAACTGTGTAGATGCAGCTTTAGTTCCGTTACACACCACAGCTAGAATGCGTTTGTCGAGCTATAAAAATGCTTTCGTGTAGCACTGATTGTAACGGTCGAAATAAGGCACAGCTGACATTGGTCCTGCTCCCACAGATAACTTAACCTATAATTGTAGCCTATAAAATTTGTATTTTGTGAATGAAATGAAACAATTAATAGAAAATCAGAGTTCAAATTTATGTAATATCATCGCATATCAAACCCAAAGACCTTGCATAGTAGTAATAAGATCTTTGATCAAATTGCCTTCCTTATGGCGTAATAAAATTCGTGTTGTAAAGACCTCACGTGACATTACTACAGATAGTTCGTGGTGTAGGCGTAGGTCTATCGAATTACCGATATTGCGCTGCCATCAACAGCAATAATAATTTATCAGCGTTGCGGTTTCTCTACAATTTATTCATCCACTACTATGACAACCACAGGCATTATCATCACGTCAAAATGTTACCGTAGAGATAAAGATCAAAATAAATGAGACAAATGAAGGTTGCTAGATATCACTGACTACGTAAGCCTAAGGGTCGTATTCATAGACGAGACTTTGGAACAAAGTTGACTTTGGAAAGTACAAAGTCATCATTTTCCTATTCACAGTCGACACTTTGAGGAAACTAAACTTCAATCGTGACTTTACTTCGAAGTCGCCGAAAATCTAGACTTTGACTTTCGTTCGCGGACAAAATGAAAATGACTGATATTTGGAAAATTGTTGAATTTTCCGAGAATAATGAAGACATCTAAAAGATTATTAAAGCTACTCATGTTGCTTAGCATATTATTATAGATTATAAATTCAAATCAAGATACAGATTTGATAAACAGACAGTATTAAATATCTTCGTCATGTTTCAACTTTCATTGATGAATAACCAAAGAGGATTTTCTGTTCCACCAATAAATTTAATAATATAACTCATTTCATCGCGATTTTACGCTATAGGTAAGGCTTAATAGCTTAATATTGATTCTTATTATTTAATTCTATAGAGGATAGGTAATACAGTTAGAAATGTAGTTAATTTATACTCCTTGCGGTCGTCATAATAATGATTTCTGCAGATTGATTTCAGATCATTTTTAAGTAGTTTCTGCAGACATGCAAGGAATAACTCTGCCAACTGTCAGCAGGATAATATGTCTCTTTCATAGTCTGTCATTGGTAGAATCTTATCTTCCATATCGTAGTAAAACAACCTACTAAAATAAAAAAAAAATCCAAGAAGTAGGAAAGAAAGATTGAAACGGTTGGAATAGCTGGTGTAGTGAAATTGAGTCTGGAATAAATATTTATTTTTTTTATTTTAGTAGGTTATTTTACGACGCTTTATCAACAGCTTAGGTTATTTGGCGTCTGAAAGAGATGAAGGTGATAATGCCGGTGAAATGATTCCGGGGTCCAACACCTAAAGTTGCCAAGCATTTGTTCATATTGGGTTGAGGGAAAACCCCAGAAAAAACCTCAACCAGGGAACTTGCCCCGACCGGGAATCGAACCCGGGCCACCTGGCTTCGCGGCTAGTGGAATAAATAGTAAACGTAGTGTAAGAGATAGAAATTTATATTTAAATTTAAATAGTTTTGAGCGATAATAGTGTCGGACGAGTAAAGTACGAAATAATATATAATATAGTATATATATATATATATATATATATATATATATATATATATATATATATATATTTAACCTGGTAGAGATAAGGCCATCAGACCTTCTTTCCCTTTACCAGGGGATTACAACTATAATATTAAGAATACAATTACAATTATTGTAATTACAATTAATATTAAATTTACAAATACAATAAAAATCAAAGTACTAAAAAATTAACAGATTAATAAAGGCTAGACAGTTTATTGTAGAAGTTAAGAACAAAGACAGATTTTTTTACTTAAGTAAAAATTAAACCTAGAATAAAATTATATAGTGATGAAATTACCGGATACTGAAATATTTTGTGCTAGAATAAGAGAACTGTTTACAAGAAGCCATGTCTGAACGAGTCTCAATTACTGACCAAGTGCCTAGTAAGTTTGTGTTTGAATTCAATTTTATTTCGACAGTCCCTGATGCTAGCAGGTAGCGAATTCCAGAGTCTTGGTAGGGCCATTGTGAAAGAGGGTGAGTATGAGGAAGTGCGATGGGATGATACTGTTAGTATTGTTTCATGGCGAGAGCATGTGTTCAGATTACGGTGGGAAGAAGCGAGACGACAGATATGAAGGAATAGAAGAGTTCAATACAGTCAACTCTGGATATAGTGAACATTCGGCTATAGTGAACCTAAATCGTTGGTCTCGACCCGCATACATTAAAAGGACATTAATATTTCCGTTTATAGTGAACCCTCGCTCCGGTTATAGCGAACCTTGTATCCTGACAAATTGTTATTTGAAGTCAGACCTTCTTGTATAAAATTGAAAGAATATGTTGAGAACAACATTCTAAGTTTCTTACTCCTTTAATCAAAGGACAAAGGTAGGATTAGTGATTCTTAGACAATGAATTGCACTGTAAATCTAGGCAACGCGTGACGACCTTGCCTCACTTCACCGTCGAAGGGTCGACATTCTGTTCTCAGGCACTCTACTCTACTGTTATTTATAATCCTCCACCGTCAAAGGGTTTCCTTGTCCATTATGACTGATAGCATCGAAACAACGGAAAATGAAATTGCCTTCTTTTATTAAGAGGGGACGGACATTATGTCCAAAGCATAAATGAAGGTAAAATTTCGATGGCTTTCAAACTCCATCAACCCCCTCCTAGTTTCCACTAAGTGACCCGAGAAATTCCAAGGCTGAGTACGCTGTCACACCATAACAGCATTTGTCATTTCTACCTGATCAGTCTGTTTCTAGTGTTCCAACAGTGAATGTACTGTATAAAAATGTCGAAGTGTAAAGTGTTTTCTTTGGAAGATAAGCCGAATATTATAAGTGACATTGAACTTGGTCTTTCGCAAGCGGCCGTGGGTCGACAGCATAGTTTAAGTAAATCAACTGTGAGCAACTTATACAGTACACAGTGTAATCCATTCCACAAAAATTAAATAATTTATTTTCTTGTTCACAATTTCATTCATTCCTGTCATTTAAGGTTAGAGGAGAGACACTTCGGATACAGTGAACCTCGGATATAGTGAACGAAATATGGAAGTTCGCAGAGGTTCACTATATCCGGAGTTGACTGTATTTCGAAGAAAGAGAGAAGTGAATGTAAATTTATTTTATGCGAGATCGTGCGTATTTGCTCGTTTGCCGCACAGAACCAATACGCGGTAAGTGTGAAATACCACATTCAGTATTCCCAACGTAACACACACAACAATTTCCCTCTTCTTACCGCTTAAGCGCGACATTCATTTTACTGCTTTAGGCTTTTAACATATTATTTTCAGAGACGTTTAACATAGTAATAATTATAAATTGGAAACTTACCACTGCAATTTCACCTAAATTGCCCTGTTAATTATTGTTTTTAAATATTTGCAAAAATTAAGTAAAGTCTACTACTCCACGAAACTTATTGCATTCCTGATACAAGTAACATTAAGGAAGCCGTGAAAAAATCAACGAGATTCCAGATGCCGATGTTACTACTGCAATATGTTATATAAATAATATTGTTAAAATATTAAAATGAAAAATAAATCATTACATAACCTTACCCTTTGTTTTAAGTTCGCATTTATAGACTGGGGGGGGGGGGGAAAGACAGACGTATATCACGGCCTGCTGGAGTATAGTAAACACAGAAAACATTTTACAGCAACAATGTTGAAGAAAGATATTTTGGTGTTCCGAAGTCGGCGTCATTAAACAGAAACCAACATGGAGATTTCATTGCAACTAATTAGAAATTCGTCTTTCAGGTATGTAATAAACGATCTTCGCACAGAATAATGTACGATATACGAGCGGTATGTTTGTTTTCATGTTCTCGGAAATTAAAAAAGCTCAACTACGTTTCGCTTTTTCAATCTTTTCCTCGACCATGAAAACGTCAACATACCGCTCTTGTAACGTATATTACTATTCTTATCTAGCTTAAGCCAACCTATTGCTTCCAGGGATGGGTAATATGATCATATTTGCGAACATTGCTCACTAAACGTACACACAAATTATGAGCACGTTGAAGTTTCGTTTTGTTGTCGTTGGAAAGGTCAGCCAGTAAAATGTCAGCATAGCCAAAATAGTCGAAGTGATTAGAGAAAAGAAAGGACATGGAAGGACATAGTGCAGAACAATTAAAGTTAAGTGCCTGAGTCGTTTAAATGGTTGACGGAATATACTATCTCATTTTTATTGACAGTAATTTTGTCGGACATACAATACTATACAGAAAACAAGTCCACAAAAATGTAGCTTCCATTACAAACTCTAGCATAATGTAATAGAAAAAACTTGGTTGCAGTATAATGTAGTAAGGTTCAATAACCATTCTGATTATCGTTAACGAAGGAAAACCATATACACCTTACAGTGTATGTGAATAGTCTGTTGAACTTAAGTCAATATTTTTCCAAGATCAGTATCTGCTAAGAATTGTAGGCTACGTTGTATGATCTGTGGATCTTAATCTTTTATGACAAAGAAGGTGGCAAACAGAATGTTTATATTTCGTCTGCTGATCGAGGTGATAAAAAGCTAGTGATCGTGAAGAGCCATGTGTACGTGTCTGACAAAAAAATATTTCTCAAATGGCGTCTTTAGGATGCTTTTGAAAGTTTACATTTCGTATTGACAGCTAATTTTTCGTGTTTGCTCCTCACTTTAGAGTTCACAGATAATATGTAACGTTTCAAGAATGGTTTCGACCTTATTTTTTATTATTATTTTTTGAAGATTTCCATGTTTGTTATATGACGTCTCACAAAGGAAGAGATCGGGGTTCGAATCAAGTTTTCCTCAAGAATCTGGAATTTCCTTGCCTTTCTAATTGAAGCGTTGGGCCGAATAACGGTCTAGGCCTATTTTACGATCTGCTAACTGTGCAGGAGGAACAAAAATGTTACACCGTAATTCCGCTCATATCGGACGGGCAACATAGAACACCATTGCTCGGTTATCACCGAATAATCTCATTATGTCTGAAATATACATTTAAGAGGACACGATAAGGGGAATCATAGCCAAACTGACTTTTTTAATTTCAACAATCACATCTTATCAACCCTTGCATTCATTCATTTATTTAACTCATAGGTCCAGTTCTTAAATCGGAAAATAGGTAATATCCCTAGCGAAGGTTTCAGTACCTACAAGAAATTCAGTTACATTTATTTCCCGACAGGAGGCAGAGGGACAAGTGGTCAACTCATCCCCTCAAACGTCATCTAGTATGTAACTAAGGTATCATCATATTGACCACCCACCACCATTCTGACCATCACCACTCAAAATTACCATTATGATCACATTTACGTTCGTCACTATCGAATCTCCTGCCGCCACCCTTCTTCTACATATCCGTCTCTTTTTCTTCCTTTTATTTCTCTTCATTATCATCTTATTCTTCTTCATGTCCTCCAATGCTTTATTCACCAATTCACTTCTTTGTTTAAGCAGCAGGTTGTGAAAATCAGGGTCCGGATTTTGGTGACCTAAAAATATCTAAAGAGTGATATATAAAGTGACCTTAATAAAAATTACTTCAAAATTGTTGTATCATTTTATAATATGGCAGTACAGCACAGTTTTTACTTCTGTAACGTTAGAACTGAAATTAAAACTAATATTAATTTAAACTCGCGAATTTGTGTGTTCTAGGAAAGAGCACGTATAATAGTAATATACGTTACAAGAGCGGTATGTTGACGTTTTCATGGTCGAGGAAAAGATTGAAAAAGCGAAACGTAGTTGAGCTTTTTTAATTTCCGAGAACATGAAAACAAACATACCGCTCGTGTATCGTACATTATTTTGTGCGAAGATCGTTTATTACATACCTGAAAGACGAATTTCTAATTAGTTGCAATGAAATCCCCATGTTGGTTTCTGTTTAATGACGGCAACTTCGGAACACCAAAATATCTTTCTTCAACATTGTTGCTATAAAATGTTTTCTGTGTTTACTATACTCCAGTAGGCCGTGATATACGTCTGTCTTCCCCCCCCTCCCAGTCTATAAATGCGAACTTAAAACAAAGGGTAAGGTTATGTAATGATTTATTTTTCATTTTAATATTTTAACAATATTATTTATATAACATATTGCATCTGGAATCTTGTTGATTTTTTGATGGCTTCCTTAATGTTACTTGTATCAGGAATGCAATAAGTTTCGTGGAGTAGTAGACTTTACTTAATTTTTGCAAATATTTAAAAACAATAATTAACATTGCAATTTAGGTGAAATTGCAGTGGTAAGCTTCCAATTTATAATTATTACTATGTTAAACGTCTCTGAAAATAATATGTTAAAAGCCTAAAGCAGTAAAATGAATGTCGCGCTTAAGCGGTAAGAAGAGGGAAATTGTTATGTGTGCTACGTTGGGAATACTGAATGTGGTATTTCACACTTGCCGCGTATTGGTTCTGTGCGGAAAACAAGCAAATACGCACGATCTCGCACAAAAAATATTACCTTATTCAGAATTATTGCAGTAGGTAACCACCAGCATGCGCAGGTTCTCGAAAGTTAGGGAAAGCCTGTTGTCAGAAAGCACATTTTTGTAGTGTGAGAAACTCCTTTCCACATCCGCTGATACAACTGGAGCATACTTGAAGTCCGCTAAATCACTGGCCGTGAGAGATCTTCTTCAATGCAAGAAGTATGAAATGCTTCACAAAAGTCTCTGTAAAGATCTGACGATTTATTCTCCTTCGTGGATACACTTTGTTGCAGTAAAGGTTGTGTAGATTTCTTCTTACTTGCGAATTGCACTGCCCGTATATGCTTATCGCGACCCACATGTTGCTGAACAGTGAATTTTCTTTTGGCTGATACCTTTGTTTCACACAACTTACAAAATAATACTTCACCGTCCGTAGAAAACACATCATCCCCAAATTCAGATATCTGTCTTAAATGACAAGATTTATGCCAGGTTTCTGGTATACCTCAGTTAATTCTCAGTTACTTAACTGCTCTTACAAATTTTACTGCACTGATAACTTTCATGACTTTCCCGAAAGTTAAATGTAGATTTATCAGCGCTTATAACTAACAGTTGAGGTAACTTCAAGTTCAGTATCTATTGTCGTCCATAGATGTCTCCACTAGTATTTTGTTAGTGATTTTCTAGTTATTTATAGTTACTTTTGCTTGAAGAAGTTTTCAGTAGTAATATGGCTGATAGGTACACAGGGAGCGCTGTACTACTGGTAGGTGCAAGGTTTTTAAATTTAAAGAACCGTGTGGTAAACGATAGTGTACATCTATACTTCCAACCGAATCGTAATATGATTAAAATAGCATAATAGTAGGTATTTGGCGTGATAAAATGTTATGTTTTATTTAACGACGCTCGCAACTGCAGAAGTTATATCAGCGTCGCCGGATGTGCCGGAATTTTGTCCCGCAGGAGTTCTTTTACATGCCAGTAAATCTACTGACATGAGCCTGTCGCATTTAAGCACACTTAAATGCCATCGACCTAGCCCGGGATCGAACCCGCAACCTTGGGCATAGAAGGCCAGCGCTATACCAACTCGCCAACGAGGTCGACATTTGGCGTGATTATCGAGGTAAATGATATTAATGGAAAGAGAACTAGATGTAACTTTTGCTTAAAAATTGCAACCGTATTCAGCTGTGGTGGCTATGGCAGCCATATTGATAAACATGTTGAAAAAATTTTCATTCGCCCATGTGAATGTTTTCATGTATTCAAATGAACTTTTCAGAGCCCGAAATGCCATTGGCATTGGTAGAACATCCAAAAATAAAATATTCCTTGACTGACGACGTACAATCTGAAGTTGATGACGAAAATTAAGCTTCAGATGTTCGAAATTTTCTTTATAAACATAGCCTACATTATTATCCCAATAATCATAGAAAGTAAAATATTTACCGTAAGTTGTGTAAATGAATCGCCAAATTTTTAAAACTATACAGATAATATAGTAAATTAATTTATTGTGGTCTATTTTATTAATTGTTATAGTTTACGAAACAGTAATGCAGTAGCGCTGCATATCAGCATTTGTTCGAATCAGTACTAACAGCCAGGTAACTACAGGCCGAGGCACAGTTACCAGTTGAAGCACAGATAACTGTAAAGACAACGATAACTGTTATTTCGGAAACTCATTTTAAACATATAAGCATGTTAAATCATAGATAACTCTGTTTGTACATGTAACTGTATTTCCAGAAACCGGTAATTAGATGGCTTTATTTTAGGCATGGCTAAATTAAACTATGAAAACTGAATACCAAACATTCCTCTCCGAAAATCTGTAATTAACTAAATCTGTGACAGTGAAAATAACGAATCAAACGCTTGCCGCCACAGTAAGTAGCTAAAATAACTACTTTCAACATGTATGTACATTGTCGAGAGGCAGTAGCGCCAACTTATATGGGCTCGTGGGATCCGAGCCCATCAAATAATTTGTCATGTTATCATTATACTTATGAGATGTATTTAACTTATATCTCAAATGTTTGAGCCCACCCAGTGTTTTTCAAAAGTTGGCGCCACTGTCGAGAGACATGCTATTTTTTTTTTACTACTGGCAGGTTGGAAATAGGAGAATTTTATTGGTAGCAGCGACAACAATAAGTATAGCTAAGACACAGACTCTCAATATGTAGCTACATTGTCGAGGCACTGATCAAACTTTCATATTTATTTCGTTACATTAAAAATAAATTTTAAATAATTTAATATTTTACAAAAAAAAACACACACAAACAAAAAAAAAAAAAAAGAAAAGGACCACAAAAGTAAGTAAAATGCGAAAACAATGACCAAAATAATGACTTAAAACTTGAAAAAATTACCTACAACATCAAAAATACAAAATATGACGAAAAAATGCACAATAGAATTAATATTTTTTCATAACCAGAGGTTCTTGTTTAGGATTTTAATACTTGAGAGCAATGCATATTACATGAGGAACAAAAATATGACATTTCATCAAAATCCAGGCCCTGCTAATAACTATTTAAAAGATGAATTCAACAATGCACTACTAATAACTGATGACGCATTGCTAGTCAAGTAACATATAAAATACGGATCCAAAAGGCCGTGACATCGTAGGGTGCAATGCTGCCATATAACATAAAGCTGTGTCACTCATTCTGTGAGTGTAGATCTTATGCAACTGTTGTGTATGAAATGGAGACAGATATGAGTGACTTGTTACAACTTAAATGTCCCACTCATTTCTAAGTTTTTACTATGAATTCGGAGCTAAGGAAGGACTTGTCTTATGTTCTGTCTTTACTCATGTGATAAATTCAACAGAAAACTTTTTACAGAAGAGACAGGCCTCGGCTATGTTCTCTCTTCACTCATGTGGGAAATTTAAAAGAAGACATAAGCAAGACGAGGGAGTCTAAGAGAGAACTTTGAAAGTGTTCCATATTCATCCATGTGAGAAATTTAACAGAAGACATTAGCAAGAAGAGGGAGTCTAAGAGAGAACTTTGAAAGTATTTCGTTTTCACTCATGTGAGAAATTTAACAGAAGACATTACCAAGAAGAGGTAGTCTAAGAGAGAACTTTGAAAGTGTTCCATATTCACTCATGTGAGAAATTTAACAGAAGACATTACCAAGAAGAGGGAGTCTAAGAGAAAACTTTGAAAGTATTTCGTTTTCACTCATGTGAGAAATTTAACAGAAGACATTAGCAAGAAGAGGGAGTCTAAGAGAGAACTTTGAAAATGTTCCATATTCACTTATGTGAGAAATTTAACAGAAGACATTAGCAAGAAGAGAGAGTCTAAGAGAGAACTTTGAAAGTGTTCCATATTCACTCATGTGAGAAATTTAACAGAAGATATATGCAAGAAGAGGGAGTCTAAGAGAGAACTTTGAAAGTGTTCCATATTCACTCATGTAGGAAATTTAAAAGAATATATAAGCAAGAAGAGGGAGTCTAAGAGAGAACTTTGAAAGTGTTCCATATTCACTCATGTGAGAAATTTAAAAGAATATATAAGCAAGAAGAGGGAGTATAAGAGAGAACTTTGAAAGTGTTCCATATTCACTCATGTGAGGAATTTAACAGAAGATATAAGCAAGAAGAGGGAGTCTAAGAGAGAAATTTGAAAGTGTTCCAAATTCACTCATGTGAGAAATTTAACAGAAGATATAAGCAAGAAGAGGGAGTCTAAGAGAGAACTTTGAAAGTGTTCCATATTCACTCGTGTGAAAATTTAACAGAAGACAAGAGAAGAAGAGGGAGTCTAAGAGAGAACTTTGAAAGTGTTCCATATTCACTCATGTGAGAAATTTAAAGGAATATATAAGCAAGAAGAGGGAGTACAAGAGAGTACTTTGAAAGTGTTCCATATTCACTCATGTGAGGAATTTAACAAGATATAAGCAAGAAGAGGGAGTCTAAGAGAGAACTTTGAAAGTGTTCCAAATTCACTCATGTGAGAAATTTAACAGAAGACATTAGCAAGAAGAAAGTCTGAGAGAGAACTTTGAAAGTGTTCCATATTCACTCATGTGAGAAATTTAACAGAAGATATAAGCAAGAAGAGGGAGTCTAAGAGAGAACTTTGAAAGTGTTCCATATTCACTCATGTGAGAAATGTAACAGAAGATATAAGCAAGATGAGGGATTCTAAGAGAGAACTTTGAAAGTGTTCCATATTCACTCATGTGAGAAATTTAACAGAAGATATAAGCAAGAAGAGGGTGTCTAAGAGAGAACTTTGAAAGTGTTCCATATTCACTCATGTGAGAAATTTAACAGAAGATATAAGCAAGAAGAGGGAGTCTAAGAGAGAACTTTAAAAGTGTTCCATATTCACTCTTGTGAGAAATTTAAAAGAATATATAAGCAAGAAGAGGGAGTCTAAGAGAGAACTTTGAAAGTGTTCCATATTCACTCATGTGAGAAATTTAACAGAAGATATAAGCAAGAAGAGGGAGTCTAAGAGAGAACTTTGAAAGTGTTCCATATTCACTCATGTGAGAAATTTAACAGAAGATATAAGCAAGAAAAGGGAGTCTAAGAGAGAACTTTGAAAGTGTTCCATATTCACTCATGTGAGGAATTTAACAGAAGATATGAGCAAGAAGAGGGAGTCTAAGAGAGGACTTTGAAAGTGTTCCATATTCACTCATGTGAGAAATTTAACAGAAGATATAAGCAAGAAGAGGGAGTCTAAGAGAGAACTTTGAAAGTGTTCCATATTCACTCATGTGAGGAATTTAACAGAAGATATAAGCAAGGAGAGGGAGTCTAAGAGAGAACTTTGAAAGTGTTCCATATTCACTCATTTGGGAAATTTAACAGAAGACAAGAGAAGAAGAGGGTATCTAAGAGAGGACTTTGAAAGTGTTCCTCTTCACTTATGTGAAAAATTTAAAAGGAGAAATGACCAAGAAGAGGAGACTTCAGAGAGGAATTGGCAAGTTTCCCCATCTCCATTCATGCGAGAAATTCAAGGGAAGACACGTACAAGAAGAGGAAGACTAAGAGAGAAATTGAAACTGTTCCATCTTCACTCTTGTGGGGCAATTAACAGAAGACATAAGCAAGAAGAGGGAGCCTAAGAGAGAACTTTGAAAGTGTTTCGTCTTCACTCCTGTGAGGAATTTAACAGAAGAAATGTGTAAGAAAGAGAACACACATACAGACACATAAACACAGAAAATAATTCAACTAAGAAAACTATCCCCTACAACAGCCATAATTTAAAAACTTAATATCCCAGATATGGAAATTCTACATATTCAACCAGAAAGACAGAAACTAAACACACTAGAACAATACGAAATATATAGACACACAAAAACACATCCAAATGAAATTCTCAACACACAACTCAATTTCAGAACACACACACTTTTTGACTACACATTACACTAAACAAACACACTCCCACAGGAAACACAAACAAAAGGCGCCAAGATCAGCTCCAAACAGTTCTGAAGATGGCCCATAACCGGCTGAAACATGTTAACCAGATACTGTAAAATTTAACACGAGAAAGACATTTAATACACATTCCGAAGTGATATAGTGCTAGAAGTTGTCTAATCAAGATGTATAAGAAAGAGGAGTTGAAGAGAGGTCTTTGAAAGTGTTTCATTTTCACTCATATGAGAAATTTAACATAAGAAATAAGCAAAAAGAAGGAGTCTTAGAGAGGACTTTGAAAGTGTTCCTCTTCACTTATGTGAGAAATTTAAGAGAAGAAATGAGCAAGAAGAGGGAGTCTAAGAGAGGTCTTTGAAAGTGTTCCTCTTCACTTATGTAAGAAATTTAAGAGAAGAAATGAGCAAGAAGAGGGAGTCTAAGAGAGGACTTTGAAAGTGTTCCTCTTTACTTATGTGAGAAATTTAAGAGAAGAAATGAGCAAGAAGAGGCAGTCTAAGAGAGGACTTTGAAAGTGTTCCTCTTCACTTATGTGAGAAATTTAAGAGAAGAAATGAGCAAGAAGAGGGAGTCTAAGAGAGGACTTTGAAAGTGTTCCTCTTCACTTATGTGAGAAATTTAAGAGAAGAAATGAGCAAGAAGAGGGAGTCTAAGAGAGGACTTTGAAAGTGTTCCTCTTCACTTATGTGAAAAATTTAAGAGAAGAAATGAGCAAGAAGAGGAGACTTCAGAGAGGAATTAGCAAGTTTCCCCATCTCTATTCATGCGAGAAATTCAACGGAAGACACGTGCAAGAAGAGGAAGTCTAAAAGAGAAATTGAAAGTGTTCCATCTTCACTCTTGTGAGACAATTAACAGAAGACATAAGAAGAGGGAGTCTAAGACAGTACTCTGAAGGTGTTCAATCTTCACTCATTTGAGAAATTTAACAGAATGACATAAGGAAGAAGAGGGTATCTAAGAGAGGATTTTAGAAGTGTTCCTCTTCACTTATGTGAGAACTTTAAGAGAATAAATGAGCAAGAAGAGGAGACTTCAGAGAGGAATTGGCAAGTTTCCCATCTCCAGTCATGCGAGAAATTCAACGGAAGACACGTGCAAGAAGAGGAATCCATCTTCACTCCTCTGGGACAATTAACAGAAGACATAAGCAAGAAGAGGGAGTCTAAGAGAAAACTTTGAAAGTGTTTCGTCTTCACTCATGTGAGGAATTTAACAGAAGAAATGAATAAGAAAGAGAACGCACATACAGACACATAAACACAGAAAATAATTCAACTAAGAAAACTACCCCCTATAACAGCCATAATTTAAAAACTTAATATCCCAGACATGGAAATTCTACATATTCAACCAGAAAGCCAGAAACTAAACACACTAGAACAATACGAAATATATAGACACACAAAAAAACATCCAAATGAAATTCTCAACACACAACTCAATTTCAGAACACACACACTTTTTGACTGCACATTACACTAAACAAATACACACCCACAGGAAACGCCAAGATCAGCTCCAAACAGTTCTGAAGATGGCCCATAACAGGCTGAAACATGTTAACCAGATACTGTAAAATTTAACACGAGAAAGACATTTAATACATATTCCGAAGTGATATAGTGCTAGAAGTTGTCTAATCAAGATGTATAAGAAAGAGGAGTTGAAGAGAGGTCTTTGAAAGTGTTTCATTTTCACTCATATGAGAAATTTAACATAAGAAATAAGCAAAAAGAAGGAGTCTTAGAGAGGACTTTGAAAATATTCCTCTTTCACGCCTGTGAGAAATTTAACAGAAGACATGAGGAAGGATAGGAAGTCTAAGAGAGCACTTTGAAAGTGTTCCTCCTTCACTCATGACAGAAATTTAACTGAAGAAATTAGCAATAAAAGGGAGTGTAAGAGAGGCCTACGAAAGTATTTCGTCTTAATTTATTTGAGAAATTTAACAGAAGGCATAAGGAAGGAAAGGGAGTCTAAGAGAGATCTCGGCAAGTGTTTCGTTCTCACTAATGTGAAAAATGTAACAAACGACACGTGCAAGAAGCGACAACTCCGCACGTGTTTTCTTCGTGCAGTAAATGTGAATATAGATGGATGACATAAGATAGAGCCAGTTAGTCAGTGACATAGTTAGCAGCATTAGAGTATCTATCATATCTCATTAGAGCTTCTAAATAACGTTTACCTTTCTATTTAACCGTTATCAACTGCGAAGTCTTTAAAAATATTAAAAATAGAAAGGCACATCTGTATATAAACTTAATCTTTTCAATGGGGAGAAAATTAACACTTTGGAAAGCATATACGTACATGTAAAATGCACAAAATGTAATAAGTATATTAGCGATAATACATACACAATCATATTTCCAAATGTATACACTGAGTTTATCAGGTTGAAATATTTTCACTATCGCAGCCATACGGTAAAGACATGGCAGTCCGCAAGGCCACTCCGAGTTTTTCTTACATTCTTATTAGAGAACTTAGTTACAAATGGGTTTTAAGGAACCCGAAGGTTCATTGCCGCCCTCACATAAGCCCGTCATCGGTCCCTATCCTGTGCAAGATTAATCCATTCTCTATCATCATATCCCACCTCCTTCAAATCCATTTTAATATTATCCTCCCATCTACGTCTCGGCCTCCCCAAAGGTCTTTTTCCCCTCCGGTCTCCCAACTAACACTCTATATGCATTTCTGGATTCGCCCATACGTGCTACATGCCCTGCCCATCTCAAACGTCTGGATTTAATGTTCCTAATTATGTCAGGTGAAGAATACAATGCGTGCAGTTCTGCGTTGTGTGACTTTCTCCATTCTCCTGTAACTTCATCCCTCTTAGCCCCAAATATTTTCCTAAGCACCTTATTCTCAAACACCCTTAACCTATGTTCCTCTCTCAGAGTGAGAGTCCAAATTTCACAACCATACAGAACAACCGGTAATATAACTGTTTTATAAATTCTGACTTTCAGATTTTTTGACAGCAGATTAGATGATAAAAGCTTCTCAACCGAATAATAACACGCATTTCTCATATTTATTCTGCGTTTAATTTCCTCCCGAGTGTCATTTATATTTGTTACTATTGCTCCAAGATATTTGAATTTTTCCACCCCTTCGAAGGATAAATCTCCAATTTTTATATTTCCATTTCGTACAATATTCTGGTTACGAGACATAATCATATAGGCCTACTTTGTCTTTTCGGGATTTACTTCCAAACCGATCGCTTTACTTGCTTCAACTAGAATTTCCGTGTTTTCCCTAATCGTTTGTGGATTTTCTCCTAACATATTCACGTCATCCGCATAGACAAGACGCTGATGTAACCCGTTCAATTCCAAACCCTGCCTGTTATCCTGAACCTTATTAGAGAACATATAGAGTAATTTCTTGTAGAACCGAACCCGATAAACTAGTTACAAAATGGAAACTATAAGACGGATTCGTTTGAAATCATTTAAAAAATCAAGCTCACTTAGGTTCATATTCACCAATGCCAGTAATTTTGCTGTTCTCATATTTCTTAAACTATTGTAATACCATTATTCACCACACCATTTATTATCCTGGTTTTGGGAAACTGAGTTTTCGTTTTCAATTCATTACGAAAATAAACACATTTACGAGTTATGTAGGTTATGTGAGTGTAAAATAGTATGTTTATGTAAAAAATCCTGAAATTAAACTATAATATATGCACATTAATGTGTTAGGGACGCCTGAAATACTAGGACATTCAAAAGTAATAGCAACATAGTTACTGTTTTACACTAATTCAAATATAGTCCCCTGCCATGTGAAAAATACGTTGCCAAATCCTTGGAAGATGGCGGACTCCATCTGCAACAGCATTTCTGATTATATCTGTCACTGCTCGAACTAAAACTCTTTGGATGCCAACGCTTGATTGAAAGCGAATGTTTCGCTTCCACCCACAGTGAAATAGTTCGCTATGGTAGGATTTCTTTCCCCACAAGCTCCTTGTAGTGTTCTTGAGTTGCACTTTTTCATCTTGCAACTTGGATTTTATGAAGCACCTATGTTTGTACCCACTGAACAATTTTTAGGGCTGTATTACTTACTACAAATCAGAAATAATTACAGTATTAACAAAATATGATTACTTCAACGCTTTCAATGTTGCATCGCTGCTTTGTTTTTTTACTGGGCTATTTTACGACGCTGTATCAACATCATAAGTTATTTAGTGGCCGAATGAAATGAAGGTCATAATGCCGGTGAAATGAGTCCGGGAATCAGCACCAATAGTTACCTAGTATTTTCTCATATTTGGTTGAGGGAAAACCCCGGAAAAACCTCAAGCAGGTAACTTGCCCCGATTGGGATTCGAACCCGGACCACCTGGTTTCGCGGTCAGACGCGCTAACCGTTACTCCACAGGTGTGGACTCTGCTCTGTTACATAATACAAGATTCCAATGGTCACCGCTAGGGGCACTGATTTACAACATTGTTGCCATTACTTATCGATTGCCCTGGAATGTAGGTACAGTAGTGGCAAAAAACCGGACCGACCCTTATAGCTGATTTCAGAGCCTTGTTCACTCCTGAACACGATAGACTGGTAACTAAGACTTTCGTGGTTCGAATCCTGTCTGGAAAGGAAACTTTTTTTTTTTTTTTTTTTTCTTATTCAAATTTATTCCCAATACTTTTCGAATGCTGGTAAAATTCATGTTCTGGGAATAATAAGTTAATTAAGTAGTAAAATATAGCTGCAATTGAAAAGTATTCGGAATAAATTTGAATAAGGAACAGTATGTACAGTAGTGGCAAAAAACCGGACCGACCCTTGTAGCTGATTTCAGAGCCTTGTTCACTCCTGAACACGATAGACTGGTAACTAAGACTTTCGTGGTTCGAATCCTGTCTGGAAAGGAAACTTTTTTTTTTTTTTTTTTTTTCCTTATTCAAATTTATTCCCAATACTTTTCGAATGCTGGTAAAATTCATGTTCTGGGAATAATAAGTTAATTAAGTAGTAAAATATAGCTGCAATTGAAAAGTATTCGTAATAAATTTGAATAAGGAACAAAAAAAAAAAGTTTCCTTCCCAGGCAGGATTCGAACCACGAAAGTCTTAGTTACCAGTCTATCGTGCTTTGGAGTGAACAAGGCTCTGAAATCAGCTGCAAGGGTCGGTCCGGTTTTTTTTTTTGCCACTACTGTACAAAATATGCACGATTAAGTATGGATATTTGCCATCACAGACTATGTAAAAATATGCATTTGCACACGAATCCCGATCATAGTGACAGAAATTAAACACATGATGTAACAACTGAAATAAAGCGTATTCCGAATCTCAGCGCTGAGCAATCTGACGTCACTGATGCACCGGTTCCATCAGCTTGCAGAGGTGGTGGCAGTCTCCATCAGCCGCCATCAGTGAATCTGATTCGTTCTTGTATAGGGCGGGAATTAGCAGACGAATGACATCGTGCACTGTTGTGTCATGGCGGTGTGTTCTGCTGTATTGTTTGTAACGAGCACAACGTAAAAACAATATGTTAATGGCTTATGAGCGAACATGTCAACGGACCAGTTATTACTACCGGTTCAAGAAATAAATTGTTTCTGGTCTCTTTTCTTTGAACGAGATGGCAGTACGGAAATTTCGCAAAAAATCTTGCTATCGAAGCACAGATAACAACTTGTACAGCCGCCATGATAGCCATTGAACCTTCCAGAAATGTTGTTCCTAATTCGCTGCAGCGTGACTTCATTGAAGTCCACCGGTCCGCTGATAAAAAATGAGCAAATGGATTATTGACAAAGGTAAAGTTTTAGATAACCTAAAATGTGTACAAAATCAATGTCATTGTAGTCATAAAAGTGTATGGCTCGTTCTTTTATACACATAATACGCCTTCATTCACAATCTTGGTCATATTCCTCGTCACTAATATTTTCTTTGTCATTAATTAAATGTTCCAGTCGCCTACACACCATTTTGTTATTCCGATTATCATAGTTTTTCCTATTTTATCGGTTAACATTTCTCCGGTAAAATTTTAAACCCAGATAATTCCAATTAACCGAGATAATTTTATTAGTGAATACAAGGGTAACTATTATCTAAGTTTTTTTAGCTAAAGACCAGGATAAATATATTACCGACTTTGGTAAATACGGACCTCAATGTCACTAAACATATATTAGGCCTATCGAAAGTTGTTAATATCACTCTATCAAGAATTGAAAAGTCAAAGACAAGTAAGATGCCATATTTCTTTAAAGAAAGCGTGTTTATTGTGCGTCCTTATTGGGTTACAGGGACCTTTATTGACACCAATGACAAGTCAAGACGAAGTTTGGATGACGGCAATATAAAATATACGAATTCTAATTACACGCAGTGCAAAGTGGGAATATCGTGTAACATATCTCGTATAATTAAGTATTAATGAATTAATTTTTTTCGGGGATACGGTTGAGTTAATTTTTTTCCGGGTGCTAATACATACAAAATTATATTTACAGAGATCGTTCTACTGAAATTAATAGCGTCACCATATTAACAGACATTGTAGCCAGATTTCTTGGATGTCAAGTAAATAAGCGTTTCATACAATCAGACACACGTCTGATAGTTTTTTTTACATCAGAGATTCTGGAAAATATATTCTTCTAGAGAGAGAGAGAGAGAGAGAGAGAGAGAGAGAAATAACTCGTCTGGCCTTAATTAAGGATGACCACGAGGATCCGGAAATTAATAGCAAATAAATATAATTAAACATGAATATTGTTATAAAAATAAAATGTAATAATTAAGCACCATTAATTATCAATTATAAAATAAAATTTCAGAAGATGACTATAAAATTGTACTATAAATAAAAGATTTTATTTAAAATTAGCATATCCTTAATTAAGACCTTCTGAATGGTATAAATGAAACTGTATAATATGCAGGGAATCTTTAAGAACTTGCGAGATGATTTTTTGAATTTCAAAAGATGATATTGATAATTGTTTTTAAAAATTATATGTAAATTTTTATAAAGAACTCCGACCACCAAAAAATAAACCTGTCACTGACCAATTGAAGGGAGGTATGTTATACTTGGCACTAAGGTAGGGAATACAAGGTTCATAAATGGCCGTCTTTTCATGATCAATCTGATGAGCTTGGTTTAGATCTCTCTCCATGCGTATAGTTGGATCTATGATAATAGCCTTTTGTTGTTGCCTGTTTATTGCTATTATATCCGCTCTTCTGTGAGAGTCGTCTTCAGAAATGCAGTGGACCTCTTCATGAACTTCCCAACCCTTGTTTCGAAGAAGACAGGCAATAGCTCCACGGACTCTATGATGCCTGTTGTTACGCAATAACTCTCCTTTCCGACAAAAGCCCAACACGTGGCCAAGAGTTTCTGTCTCGTTGCAGTCTGGTTGACGGCAACGGGTCGTGCTGAAAGCTCTGCCAGGAACGGAGCGCACTGCAGTAAGGTTGCAGGACATCTTGGTTGCATTAATATATTCCGGAGACGACAAATTCTTTTTGGTGCTGACCCATGAATTGGCTCTTGGATATTCTTCATAGATGACTACACCTTTCCCCTTATGAGGTAACTGACACCAGGATTCAAACAATCTCTTTCGCAATTCATCACGTAAGTTAGTTGTCTTCCAGTAGTTCGAGGTGTTATTCTGGCTTCAGGGATTTTAAAACGTTTGTTTTTCAACTCGTAGCTGGAACAGAAGAAACTCATCACGATGTTATTAAATAAGGGAAGTCACAGTTAGTTATTCACTATACTTTTAAAGCATGTCAAAGTGATATGTACATAATGCTGTCAACTATACGAACTGTAAACATAACTTGTCTCAACTATTATGCTAGTCACGAAGGCTATAGTCGTCGTATGGATATTTACAAACATATTTTGTTTTATTAGAGAAACAATTGTATAACTTAAAGAAAGGCTTCAAGCTACAAACATTAGGAATATGTCAACGTAGCGCAGCGATCAATAGATATCTGCATAATAATACCGGAAGTATTGCCTGTTTATTCTCTGTAAAAACAATGGCATAAACAAATCTATGCATGCAAATTTCACCATAATAAAAGAGCTGGAATAAAGCTTCAGTATCTATTAGAACACAAGACTCGTATGCTTCATACATGATGATTTCCTTTATCATGTCAGTCATAGGAATTATCCTGAGGTGCTAATATCACTGGTAAACAATGATTTTGTTGAATGTATAATTTCCGCTGTTTCTTATGTAATGTCATCTGCTAATTCCAAAAATTAAGTCAGAATTTTTCTACCACCCACCATTTTTTACAATTTTAGAAAAATTGATTTATTTTTATTTCTATATACAGTCCTTAACATGCTAATGGGAAGAAAATATTTCAAATACAGTGAAACTTCCCTTAACGGACACTTCCCAATAGCGGACTCCTCTCAATAGCGGACATTTTAAAATTCCCCTGCAAAATAACATTGGCCCTTATGATAAAATTCTTTCAAATAGCGGACATTCTCAATAACGGACGCGGACACTGAAATGTATCTCCCAACAACAATGAAAACTTCCAAATAGCGGACAGCGTGAAAGAAAAAAAAAAAAAGAAAAAGACGGTTGTAAATTAAACGGAATTCTAACGGAATTCTTTGCAACAATCATTATCGTGCATTTGAACGTTGTTGTCCATTATTGAAGGTATGCAGCACAGTTGTTAGTTGTGATACTGTACGTGAGCAGTCCGTACTAGAGTTGAGCTTAAACGATATTTCCAAGTATCTGTGACAACTGTGACTGTGACGATTAAATATCTGTGACTTTTATCTGTGATTTTGTCACACCGATATTTTATATCCCTAAGTAAGCACAATATGCATGAATTACACCGATATTTTGTCACACCGATAAAAATTAACAGGAAATATGGAAGAGCAGTGCAATGTGAATACGAATTCTCTATACACGCCACACATCAGTGGTGGATATGGTGAAAATGCAACAAATAAGTTATGTACATGTACCATTAACAAATAAATACTAAGCTAACTCAACAGAAACATGTAAAAAGTTAACATCATATACCAAGAGGTTATATCGTAGTTGATTTTAGATATGGAATCAGTTGATAATTTTTTAATGTAGTTGGGTATGGAGAAATTGAGGTTATGTGATTATCCTAATCGTTTTAAAAATTGATCCTTTCTATTGTATATAATATAATGGATAAATAATTATTTTAAGTCGTACATCAACATTATAATATTGAGTCAGAATAAAAATTAACGAAACATCAGTATTCGGAAAAACAATGGAAAATAATTACAAAACAAAACTGTTGTTCAGATAGGATTTTACACAAGATAAAGTATTGGTAACCAATGGTATTATTATTTAAATTGTGTAATCATTATATAATTTATAATAAGATGGTGAAACTAGCGCTGAAGTAGTTTCGGCGAATTCGGATGTGAAAATCGTTGCATATATAATTTTTTTTTTTTTTGGAGAGAGTTCCTCGGGTTAAACTAGCGCTGAGGTAGTTTAGGTGATTTCGGAAGTGAAAATCGTTGAATTTGATTTTTTGTGGAGATGCAGTTGGTCGTATATCCAAGGCATAACAAAGCCTAAACTAACCAAACCTAACCTGTCACAGATTCGTATATGCAAGGTGTATATGCGGAGTACGAAGGGAACTACCTCAACGCTAGTTTAGTCGTTGATCGTATATGTCTAGGCATAATAAAAGCTTAAACCAACCAAACCTGACCTGTCACAGATTCGTATATGAAAGGTATATAAGGGGAATACGAAGGAAACTACCTCAAGGTTAGTTTAGCGAAATAGGTTGCCCATCATATTAGCCAGTTTTGTCTCGTTCGGTTTTAATTTAGTGGAAAATACTTACATATTACTATAAATTGACAGTAAGCTTAATATGAAAATGTGAAGATCTCGGGGGAATACATAAATATTTATAAAACATATATACAGACTAAAATATGAAAACAAAATGTCAGATTCATGATTATATTATTATAATGTCGCTAATAACTTTGCAACACATCATCACTTTGAAAGAAATAATATTGAACAAAATATCACGAAAAAATAATCAAATACCACCGCCCGATTGCTGTTATTGTAAAGAGTGCGTCAGAAAGAACGGATGGATTTCAAACTATGGATACGCAACGAGGAGAGAGATATAGTGAGGGGGACCACGACTGTTGGGTCAGCCATAGAATGCAGTTTCAGTTGAGAACATGGTGTTGGTCTGGTGTACAACGTGCTTTCATCGTAGAGACATTTTTGAAAAATGAAGAGTCTGTGATCGCCACTCAGGACTCATTTCGACATCGGATGTCACGCTAGGATTCCAACTCGGAATACAATTTTGCGGTGGGTGGCTTCATTTCGTATCACAGGTTCAACATTAAAGAAGAAATCACCTGGACGAAATTCTATTGCACTGAGATTGTCCGAGGCTACGGTAAGATCTCGCGCCCTGCGACTTCTTTCTTTGGGACCATTTGAAGGCGTAAGTTTGTAAACATCGATCACATACACTGGACGAACTGAAGACAGCGATTCGTGAAGAAATCGTGGCAATTGCACCAGCTATGACTGTGAAAGTGATGGCGAACATCAGAAAACGCCTCGATGCCTGTATTGAAAGCCAAGGACATCATATGATAACGTTCTTTCCATAAATAAACTGCATGTATTGGTGAATATGTTGATAACAATAAATGTTTGATTTGATGAATCTTTACAATTTTCTTGCCATGTGAAATCCATCCGTTCTTTCTTAAGCACCCTGTATCATGCGCATGCGCAAAACCACGGCGTAGAGGAGAAAATATCAGTCACAGACGTTGCAACGGTGACAGAGTACTGAATACGGAGCAGATTTCGATAGCGATATTTTGCCACAGATATTTCGCGTCATCAGTCACAGGTTTATCTGTGACAAAATATCGGTTTGTGAAATATCGGCCATCTCTAGTCCGTACTTTCTTAGTTTGTCAAGTTGAGTGTTCGGAAGTACAGTCACATTAAAAATGTCACAAGAAACGTAAACGTTTGTCACTAAAAGAGAAAGTGGATATTGTAAAGCATAGTGAGAAGGGGAAATTAAGTGTTCGTGAGCAGGCCACAAAGTTTAATGTGGGTAAAACTCAGGTTAGTGATGTTTATTTCATTTACAAAACATTTACTGGTACGATTTCTCTCTGGATGAATACTATAAATAATCTCACAATCTCACTGTCTACTGTAATGTACTATAAAATATAGTTTTGAATATGTATGAGAAATTTTAATGTACTGTATACATATTAACTATTTTCTAAATAGCGGTCACTTCTTAATAACGGACATTTAATTTTTCCCTGGCGGTGTCCGCTATTGGGGAGTTTCACTGTATTTCATTTTATTGCTTTAACAATTAACCTATAACTTCAGATCATTGTTGTCTGTGAAGTCAGAATTCATAAAAATGAATTTTATTCCTCATAAGACTGTGAGAGTTGGAATTAATTCTCAATTGATCAATCATGGAACAAGTTTCAAAACCCATGTTTTCTTTGTTCTCATTTTAAGTGTGGTAAAAGTATCTTATAAATTTAAACATACCTCGAAATACTGTGTAAATCATACACAATTTTTTTACGTTTGTGGTTAATTAACTTTGAAAGCACACAAGTGAATTTTACTACTAGTTAAAAGAGCTTACAAGTGCTCATTTGATTGCAAAATAGATGAGGACAGGAACTGGGTCCCTGACGGAAATCTGTTGTGCTTTATGTTATTCTATTAGCCTAACTGGTTGGCCAAAAGGATCCCGTCATATGCCTTTTCTAGTTCAAATGATATGCCGGGAACCTAAGGATCATTCAACAGACTGTTACTTTCTAGGAACCACAGATTAGAAGATTACAGAGAACTTGTCAGCGAGCTGATTCAGAACTATAACGTGATGGGGTGTCATATATCTCAAAATAACTTCTTGGATTCTCATCTATTTTTTCTTTCTTCAAAACCTTCGTGTAGTAAGCGACGAACATAGGAAGCGTTTTCAACGGATTTTTCTGAAATGGAAAGGCGCTACCAGGAAAAATGGAGCCCAAATATTGTGTTAGATTACTGCTGGGCACTCAAAAGAGATGTTTCTCAAGCGAAATATAGCCTAAAAATCTATTTCACACACATTTTAGGTAAATAAAGAGGATTTTAGGTAAAATGTTACAAGGTATCAATACTAGAAAAGTCTGAACTACATTTCATATAATTACTCAAAAACCTTGCGTGATAGAAAAATGTTGAAAACAGATCTGAAATCAGCATGAAAAAATTCTGTAAGAATCACCCATTCTTTATATTTTAACAAAAAATATGTTTAATTTTGTTGACTAGTGATTATTAAAGGAAAGTACTAGTTAACTGTCAATATATTACTACTGGACCTACAGGGACAGAGGGAACAAACAGAGCTCTTTAAAAATTATGTGAAACTGTTTATAAACTACAAAGTGGAGCAAAATGTATGGTACATTTACATTAGGTTTGTTCTACCAAGCAAATCAAAACGCGTTCTGAACTAATACCGAACTTATTTGATTTTAGATTTTGATTGAAGTTTATGATATTGGTGGTTGAGAGGTGATTAATCATGGTATGTAAATTTCAAATTCGGCATTTGCCTTTGTGGCTGAGGGAAACTATGAAAAACACCAGTCAGATTGGTCACCCAGGGGTTGAACCCGGAATGTCCCGAATGCGAGTCTCAAATGTTATTATCTGCGCCAACTCGTTCGGTAGAATAATTTAAGTTAACTCCATCGATGGCTGAGAACCAGACTGTTCTAAGTCCAACTTTTTATAAGAAAGAAATCTGTATTTCATTGTGTTCCAGTTCTTCTCTGCATATATGAATCGAACAAAATAGTAAATATTCCTCTCCATAAGGTTGCTGTGAAGCTATTCCAAATTGTTTCATGAAGCTTTGAATGTCAGGAGCTTAAAACAGCTCTTCTGAAAAAAGAAATAGTAAAATGGACTTGGAACAGTCTGGTTCTGGACCATCGTCCATAGCATCTATTAGTGCTTTATGGTTGTGCTAACGGATGGAATTACCTGTCAACAATGTGACGCTAAAACTTATGTTCAGGTTATTGCCCAGCAACAATTCTGATATATTGTATTTTTTATATTTTTTTATGGTTGGCTAATTAATATTAACCCGGCACATTCACAATCATACTCACATTCATACAAATTTTCAAACTCTAGACACCGAAGCAATTCTTCTTCAAGAAAAATTCACAGAGAGCCGAGCCTGGGAATCGAACCCGGAACCTCCAGATCTAGAAGCTGACCAAGAGACCACGGAGGCAGTCGAGAATAAATTTGTTTCCTAACTATGTAGTTACATAATTTCTTCAAGGGATTTTGTGTTTCATAGGATAAACTCACAATTAATGTAGTCAAGTTTCAATCAAAATGGAAACAGTTTCGCCTGGAGAAATAATAACAGTTATTATTTATCATTTATAGAATTATTTCGATTTTTCATTACGAATTTTATTAAATTACATTCTCATCCCCAGACCCGAAGTCGAGCAATAAGATGAAGCAGAGGAGAATACTTATTGGTTAATGGCTTTTCTAAGTATAAAATACATTTGTTACGAATGAATGAACCATTAACAAAGGTCTAATTTATTTTAATTACTAGCCGTACCGTGCGCTCCGCTGCACCCGTTAGAAATAAATATAAAATAATTACACAATTACAATAGGACATTTGATCCAGGGAACATTCGTGTTTGATAGAAGGATAAATCATTTGCATTTATTTGCATTTATTCATTTGTTGATGAACATAACAGGCAAAGCCCAATTACAATGTTCACGATTAACAAATTAATTGATAAAACATAAACAAGGAAAAGGAAATATACACTTATTAAAAACTGAAACAAAATAGAAAAAAGAGGAAGAAAAAAGAGAAATTGAAATAAGGTGTGAAAGTAGCTTCAAATTAACTAACAACAATATTCTGTAAAATATGATAACAAATAATTCTGTATCTAGAGAAATTCATATTGAAAATATCAACATTCGGATGAGGATGTAATTTATTGTATAACTGTAACATTTGGAAAATTGGGGAATTTTTGTGGGATTCAGTATTTGTCCTTGGTATGTAAAACAAATTTCGAAATTTCGTTTTAAGCTTAGGTGCATATAATGTTATATAATAAAATAAACCAACACAGTTCAACTTATTGTTAACAATTTTATAAAGAAAGTTTAAAGATTGACAATTTCGTCGAATTTGCAAACTAGTAAAATGTAAATGTTGAAGCATTGTAGCATAACTCTCATAGGTAGGATAATCATTATAAAGTCTGTAATATAACCATTTTAGAAATTTATTTTGAATTTTTTCTAGTAACAGAATATATTTGTTAGTAACTGGGTTCCAGATAACAGCTGCATATTCTGATTTAGATCGAACAATGGAATTATACAAAATTATTATAGTTTTCACTTTGAATTTACAAGAATTTCTCATAACAAAACCTAAACTTTTATAGGACAAATTTATAATATTATTAATATGACTATAAAATGTAAAATTGCTGCTAAATAATATACCTAAATCTTTATGTTCATTTTCTGCTGGTAAAACTTTTGCCTCTATTTTATATGAAAATTTAATTGTATTTTTCAATCTAGAAAAGGTCATATGTATACACTTATTTATATTAAATAACAATTTATTATTAATACTCCATATATGTAAGTTTGTAATATCTGTTTGAAGTAGCTTACAATCTGATATAGTTTTGATTTCTTTATACAATTTAATATCATCCGCAAATAATAAAATTTTAGAATGTTGTACACAATTCACAATATCATTAACAAACAATAAAAACAATAATGGACCAAGATTGGAACCTTGAGGCACACCAGAATTTACCGTAAAAGGCTTAGAAGTATGTCCATGAAAGTTCACAACTTGTACTCTTCCTTTCAAGTATGATTTAATTAACGATAGCAATGAGAGGGAAAATCCATATTGTTTCAATTTCAATAAAAGAATATCATGGTCAACCTTATCAAATGCTTTCTGGAAATCTGTATAAATAACATCAACTTGTAATTTATTATCTAGTTGGGAGGAAACAAATTGAGTGAAATGTAGTAAATTTGTAACAGTTGATCTTCCAATCATAAACCCATGTTGATCATGTGAAATTGATTTTGCTACGTAAGTATAAATTTGTTTATATATTAATGATTTAAATATTTTAGCTAGTGTCGATAAAACTGCAATAGGTCTATAATTTTGAATTTCGTTAATTTTACCAGACTTGAATATTGGAGTAATTTTTGTACATTTCCATTCTTAATATGTTACTTAATTTAAATTGTATTTAAATAATTAAAATGCGATCATTTTGATCCAGAAACCACTCATTTGGTGCAATGACAATTGAAGAGTCCACTGCAAGAATGATGGATGACACTTTCTTGTCGAAAATGAACCAAGAATGTCAATGCACAGCTTAAGACATATAGAATGTACATACAGAGTTATATGGCATTAACACTGATAGTCATTGTCCAGTAATGATCGGAAAATCACAGTTAAGCTTTGAGCGCTAAGCATTTCAAACTTTCAATTGCTTCTCCTGCAAAATGTATTCCAAATGACATCCATCATTCTTGCAGTGGACTCTTCAATAAAAATTTTGCATAGAATAAAAATTATCGGAAATCATTTTTAAAGAAACTTTTGTTATGTAACATTTTTCACAAAAATCATAATAAGCGAGATATTTCGATTTATTTAATTCAGGGCTCCTTATAACCCCACTTTTAAATAATGCATTTTGAATGCCATATAGCCTAAAATCTAAGTTACAACGAACTTAATTTATATTCCAATTTTCATCGAAATCCGTTCAGCCATTATCGCTTGAAAAGGTAACAAACATCCAGATAAACAGACATACAAACTTTTGCATAGAATAAAACTTATCGGAAATCATTTGTAATGAAACTTTTGTCATGTAACATTTTTCACAAAAATCAATAATAAGCGAGATATTTAGATTTATTTAATTCAGGCCCCCTTATAACCCCCCTTTTAAATAATGTATTTTGAATGCCATATAGCCTAAAATCTAAGTTACAACGAACTTAATTTATATTCCAATTTTCATCGAAATCCGTTCAGCCATTATCGCTTGAAAAGGTAACAAACATCCAGACAAACAGACATACAAACTTTTGCATAGAATAAAACTTATCGGAAATCATTTGTAATGAAACTTTTGCCATGTAACATTTTTCACAAAAATCGATAATAAGAGAGATATTTCGATTTATTTAATTCAGGCCCCCTTATAACCCCCCTTTTAAATAATGCATTTTGAATGCCATATAGCCTAAAATCTAAGTTACAACGAACTTAATTTATATTCCAATTTTCATCGAAATCCGTTCAGCCATTATCGCTTGAAAAGGTAACAAACATCCAGACAAGCAGACATAGGCCTACAAACTTTTGCATAGAATAAAACTTATCGGAAATCATTTGTACCGGTAATGAAACTTTTGTCATGTAACATTTTTCACAAAAATCAATAATAAGCGAGATATTTCGATTTATTTAATTAAGGCCCCCTTATAACCCCCCTTTTAAATAATGTATTTTGAATGCCATATAGCCTAAAATCTAAGTTACAACGAATTTAATTTATATTACAATTTTCATCGAAATCCGTTCAGCCATTATCGCGTGAGAAGGTAACAAACATCCAGACAGACAAACATACGAACAAAAATTTCAAAAAAGCGATTTTCGGTTTCAGGATGGTTAATTATACATGTTAACATCAATTATTTTTGGAAAATCGAAAATTACCAGAAAAATTTTGGCTACAGATTTATTATTATTATTATTATTATTATTATTATTATTATTATTATTATTATCATCATAAACAATATCAGCCTTCGTATTCCTACAAAGGTTTAAGATTTCAAAAAAATTTTTATAACCGAAATTCAAAATCACTTTCTCCAGTCTGTAGATGCATAAAATATGCCAATTTGCATGGGCACAATTTAGATCCTTTTAAGATTTAGTTTTGTTTTGATTATTAGTTTTTACTGTTTGTATTCAATTTTATTTATGTATGTTTTTGTTATTTAAGATATTATTTATTTTGTTTTGCACCTTTGTATCTTCTGATTGTGTATTGTGCTGAACTATAATTGGCCTCTGGCTGTTGTTCAGCACACAAATATTAATAAATAAATAAATAAATAAATAAATACATAAATAAATATATTATTATTATTATTATTATTATTATTATTATTATTATAGATTATCATTTTACTTTACACGGAGAAAAACATAACGGTAGAAATTCTATATTGTATGTACAGTTATTTTGTGCAGCTATATGCCCTATTTACGTAAAATTTATTACAGCAAGTCTACGTATGTCATACATTGTGCAAACTAGCTAAGTTATCTTACTTTCCGATTAGAAGTATCTGACTTATGTGCATCTGTTGCAAAATTAATTGTATATACATAAAACTGTATGGTTTGTAAATTAAGTCGAATAATTTATTGTTGGGAGTATAAAATTGTCTTTGGTGTGCAATTCCTCCGTCACAAAGAAACAAGAACAAGCTTCATGTTTTGTTGTGTGTTTAGTCAGTTATGAGTTTGGTTTGAGCGATGGTCCCTGATAATATACTCTAGAAGAAAACAACTTGTAACATGATAAAGAAATTGAATTATTACGAAACTTGTAACACGCGTACTGAGAGAATATGACTCATATTCGTAACATAATATAAATAAAGTTGTGGAATAGAAACCAGGGCACCTCTGCCAGTATAGTAAAGTTAACGCAAGTAAATAAACCTGTCTCGGTTAGAGGGCTCCTGACAAAATTTTCCAGCTATTTGTCACCCACGTCAAGACTTGGAAGTACCACAAATAGCGGCTTAAGCGCACTTAGGTTTTCCCCATTATTAAAATCAGTCTTACTAATAAACCGTGTAGGCCTATAGTTTTTATACCAGACTTATGCAGAGTTGAGACAGAAAACGTTACTAATAAAGCTGAACTGTACAATGGGAATTGCTTTGCAGTAGTTATATACACGAAACCCCTTGTTTAAGCGTTGTATATAGCGAAAAAATGGCCTCCCCTCTAACAGCTGTTCGTATCGACTGTCATTTTATGATGATGGTTCCCTTGTAACCACAGAAGAACAAACCAAAGATCATAGAATTATTAGAATAATATTGCTGTAGCTTGTACTCTTTGACCAAAATGTAGTGTGGTAATCGATTAGAGCCAGTTGTACTATCGATATTTAACACGCCACACTAGAGCGCTCTACCGGATGCAATAGAGAACCTCAGATATTCTATTACCTTTCGTAACGAAGTAATGATGAAACTATGACGTAGCTGTGTAACAGTCATACTGTTATACACGACGTATGTAGTGATTATTAGTAAGGAATTTACACACGACTTATAAACGAGCTACTCATTGTATAAGTATAAGACAGTTAAACGACTGTATATAGAGTTTTTATTAGTAAGACCGATAAACTATAAGTCAGTGATCGCCAAAAGCTGTGTCGCGACTCATGCCCCTGTCTCCACTCAAGCGTAACCATGGAATCATACCCCCACCCTCCGTTTACAGCCATCACTTCGCTGTAAGTAAAGACATTTATCAGCAGCGGAGGTATATATGTAATGTTACAAGTGTGTAGGATAATACAATATGTTTCGATATCTTTTCGAAAACAGATAATAAGTAAAAACTTAATTTTAAGGAGGATGGGAGAAAAAGTATTTTTTTTTTGTGCAGATGGCAAAAATATGAGATACTTAATTTGTTGTAAAATTTTAAATGAAGTATAAAAGAACAATGCACGTTGTCATTATCTTGTTGATATAAAGACTACCACTCCATTACTTGTAACTTGAATATTTCATTAATAAACGATCAATAAAAAGTATCGGCTTCTATGTCTTAATCGGGGTAAAATACTTCGACGTTTTTTTTTAAGTATGTAGTATAATTTACAACTTCGTGACCAGCCTGGTACGTTTTTCTAATTTCAAATATCTACTGATGTAAAATACACGTTCTTTTTATGGTAAATAAGAAAATAAATTCATTTTATTTTATTAGTAATACAAAAATAATGAATAGGAGGATAAAAAAATTAACATGGAAAAAGGTTAATAATAAAAAAAGTTAATAATAGAAGAATATTATATTGCTTTTGTTTTTTGGTCACAGTTCGTCTCTGCACTGTTATTCACTGCATTACCTGAGGAGATACCCACTCCACCCCTCTCCCTGCGATTGTAGTGTGCGGGTTGTATTTCTATTACGTCACAATTTCGTGGTGTTTGGCAACTAATGGTATAAGTACTACCCATACAGCTTGTTGACTATACTTACAAGGGAAGTACCCCAGCTCGAACGGCTAAAACCGACTGGAAACGTGTTTAAAATATAATGTTGTACCTGTTCGAATAGCTATCAATGCCATTCATCTGTAAAACTACGTGTGCGGCCGCTATCGCCATCTGAAAGTTTGCGTACAAGCCTCACTACGTCGTAGCTGTACAGAGAGTACGAGCGAGACCATTGCGGTGTTCAGTAGTGAAGTGCACGTACTAACGGCAGACATGAGTAGGCTGAAATCAATTAATCCTGTGAACATTGTTTACCTGCTGCGCGAAAAGGTACGTCGAACTTACATACTGGATAATGAGGATGTAATTGGAGTGAGGATGAGCCGTTTGCATGCATATTACGTGACATTATAATGCAAACATACTACCGGGAATTATCAGAAGTAGATACCGACATACTGGATAGGAATAGTGATTGTGAGTTTGATGGAGAAGAAACAGCACACGGGTATGAGAGTTCCAACAGTTCTGGAACGTCTTCTCCAGCAAATAAAGGAACTGCAAGTCAAAGTGAATACTTAACTTCACTCCAACAATGTGACCTCCGCGATCTCCAGGTTTCAATCCGGCCGACGTTTGGTTGTAGGGTTTAAAGAGTTAAAGAACGAGTTTTCCTGACATATCCAACAACCCTACTGCAACTGAAAGACGCCATCTCGCAAGAAATTGCCAATATGCCAAGACATTATCTGCAAAAAGCTGTACATGGTGTCGCAGAAAGAAAGCTGTACGTTGAACAAGAGAACGGCGAACATCTTCCCAATGTTTTGTAAACCCCGTTGTTTGACCAACACTGTGATGTTTTTGTTTTTTCCCTATCTCATATTACAATATTTATAGCGGTTTAATGTTTGAACTGACTTTTGAAATACCCTATACTCGTATATTATTTAAAGCAAATGTCGTGTAGCTTCTTCCCACATAATACCACAGTCTACTATATACAGTCGCGAAGCTCAATATGTAGTAAAAATGCAAACATGGATAGTTGCCCACCACTAGGATCGCTACTATCGCCTCATCATCTCTCTCCTAGCAGCCGACAAAATATGTTACACTTTCGTTGTGTTCTTTTGGAAAAATTAACACCTTCCTTCCATTATTGAAATATTAAATGCATAAAGTTAATTTATTATTTTAATGAAGTATATTAAATTCCACCATAAACTCGAAGATACCTGCAAGAAATAGGTTAATATTATTTTTGTTTGTGCAAAACGAACTGAAATTTACTATAATCGCTTCACTCATTCAAGATTATAGCGATAATTAACTATGAAACCAATAAATATCAATTTGCATTTCCCTTTACAACAATAATAATGGAAATATGAATTAATGGATTAACTTATGTACGTGTACCGGTACTTGTAGTGTAGGCTTACGTAGTTGAGGTTAAGCAATAATAATCACACCAGAATTGGAAATAAAACGTGATTAATAAATTTTATTGTAACAGACTTTTTCTACGTCTCTATTAAAGTAACAAATAAAAATAACAACAAAATTAACAGCTATAATTAAAAACATATCCTTTGAAAAAAAAAGTAGGCCTAAGCAATAATAATCCTACCAGAATTCAAAATAAAACGTGATCAATACATTTCATTAAGGCAAACTTAATTTTTCTACTTCTCTAGTAAAATATTATTATTCCAATTATTGTATTTTAGCCATTAACATTTTCATTACAACCAATAACGAACATTTCACAAGCATCAATGTGAAATACGCAACGAGCTAGGACTCGATGGAAATACGATTCAGTCCAAAGTCGACCGTGGACAGTATATTGTTTCTAGTTGCTAACCGCTTGGAGCGCTTTATCACGAGATTTGCAAAAAATCACCTCAAGCTTCGCGACTGTATATAGTAGACTGTGGTTATACCTCATTTATGTATTTTGTGGATCTCCTTGTCATAACTGTCTGTTACACGGTGTTGTTTCTTCACCAATTTGTGCTTCTCTAGTCATTAGATTCGTTATTCTTCAATCATTGATTGTACAAGACTTCGGAGTTTTACAGATAAATAACCCTGATGGGTGGTAGAACAAGCACAACTCTGTATTTTAAACGCATTTACACTCTGTTTTAGCCGTACTTCCCTTGTTAGATATGTACCTGCTCCTCGCACAAGCGACACGTATTCCAAGAAGTCTTGTGTAATTGTTTTCCTGGCGTGTTGAATGGCCTGTAGCGGGAGTACGCTGAGCCGCAATATCTCAGGCTGTGCACCTGATATTACAATTTGCACAACCATCACGTCTCTGTTGCATTGTTTCGTTCATATAAACTTACAGCTTATTCAGGCCAGACGATACTGCGACACAAAGGACGTAGAGCTTTTCCTCCTACACTGACACTGCGTTTGTTTCAAGTCTCTTCCAGTTCTTCTCTAGTAAGAAATCAACGGTAGAAGTTGTTCAATAATTCTAAGATTCTTTCAATAATTTATTTAATTTCATTCCATTGCTTTCTTTCAATTCTTTCTTTCCTTTTTCCTTCCTTTCTTCCGCCCTTTCCTCCCTTCTTCCTTTCCTTTTATCTTCTCTTCTACTCTTCTTTTCTTCCGTCCCCTTTCCCTTTCCTTCGTTTCCTTTTTCCTTCCTCCCTTCTTTCTTCCGCCCTTTCTTTCTTTCTTTCTTTCTTTCTTTCTTTATTTCTTTCTTTCTTTCTTTCTTTCTTTCTTTCTTTCTTTCTTCCTCCATTTCTTCCTTTTCTATTTTTAGTAGGTTATTTTTCGACGCTTTATCAACATCTTAGATTATTTAGCGTCTGAATGAAATTAAGGTGACAATGCTGGTGAAATGAGCACCGAAAGTTACCCAGCATTTGATCATATTGGGTTGAAGGAAATCCCGGAAAAAATCTCAACCAGGTAACTTGCCCCGACCGTTACTCCAGAAGGGGGACTCTTTCTTTCTTTCTTTCTTTCTTTCTTTCTTTCTTTCTTTCTTTCTTTCTTTCTTTCTTTCTTTCTTTCTTTCTTTCTCCCTTCTTCCTTTCCTTTCTCCTTTCTCCCTTCTTCCTTTCTCCTTTCTCCCTTCTTCCTTTCCTTTCTCCCTTCTTCCTTTCCTTTCTCCCTTCTTCTTCTTCCTTTCCTTTCTCCTTTTTCCCTTCTTCCTTTTCTTTCTCCCTTCTTCCTTTTCTTTCTCCCTTCTTTCTTTTCTTCCCCTTCTTCCTTTCCTTTCTGCTTTCATTCCTTCTTTCTTTCCTTTCTCCCTTCTTCCTTTCCTTTCTCCCTTTTTCCTTTTCTTTCTCCCTTCTTCCTTTCCTTTCTCCCTTCTTCCATTCCTTCCCCTTCTTCCTTTCCTTCCCCTTCTTCCTTCCTTTCTCCCTTTCCTTCCCATTCTTCTTTTTCTTTCTCCCTTCTTCCTTTTCTTTCTCCCTTCTTCCTTTTCTTTCTCCCTTCTTCCTTTTCTTTCTCCCTTCTTCCTTTTCTTTCTCCCTTCTTCCTTTTCTTTTTCCCTTCTTCCTTTTCTCTCTCCCTTCTTCCTTTCCTTCCCCTTCTTCCTTTTCTTTCTCCCTTCTTCCTTTCCTTCCCCTTCTTCCTTTCCTTTCTCCCTTCTTCCATTCCTTCCCCTTCTTCCTTTTCTTCCTCCCTTCTTCCTTTTCTTCCTCCCTTCTTCCTTTTCTTTCTCCCTTCTTCCTTTTCTCTCTCCCTTCTTCCATTCCTTCTTCTTCCTTTTCTTTCTCCTGTCTCCCTTCTTCCTTTTCTTTCTCCCTTCTTCCTTTCCTTCCCTTTCTTCCTTTCCTTTCTCCTTTCTCCCTTCTTCCTTTTCTTTCTCCCTTCTTCCTTTTCTTTCTCCCTTCTTCCATTCCTTACCCTTCTTCCTTTTCTTTCTCCCTTCTTCCTTTTCTTTCTCCCTTCTTCCTTTCCTTCCCCTTCTTCCTTTCCTTCCCCTTCTTCCTTTCCTTTCTCCCTTCTTTCTTTTCTTCTCCTTTTTCTTTCTCCCTTCTTCCTTTCTTTCCCCTTCTTCCTTTTTTTTATCCCTTCTTCCTTTCCTTCGTATTTATAAACCAGTGTTAGCGATATGATATGTTATGAATCCTGTACAAGTAATCAGTCGATAGTCGAGGCTAATTTAGCATGCTCGTAGCGCGGGCTAGCGAAATGTCTATATCCTGCGTTTCGGTTCAATTTTTATCTCCAAATACCGGGCACCCCCGATTTGTGACTGTCTGAAAATTCGCTCTGACACAAAGTTAAACTGAAAACCTACGAGTGATGGAACTTCGCGTTATGATTGTGTTCACTTGAACATATTTTTTTGCATTTAATTGATTTATTTTTGGCTCTTAAGTGAAACTGTTTACATTGAAGTTATCGCATTATGAATTACGTATGGACAGAGTGATTGGCACCTTTTACGTCATTGAGAAGGCTTCTGTTGCTGGCGATGGGAAATCCCAACAAGACCCGTCCACATTCCAGTAACACAACGTCCTATCTCTGGGGCAGAATAGGATACTCACGTCTGCTAAAACAAATGGATCTTAATTAAAAATAAACAAGTTATAGGTGAGGAGGCAAGACCTGGCATGTGAGCCGTGCGAGATGGTGATAAAGCCACGGACATGACAATATCACAGGACAAGGCTTGCCTCTTCTATTGTACATGCAATTACAGTACATTACGAAAAGAAGTTAAGTAATATGAAACTTGTGTGTTTTTGTGCCGAGTGCCAAAACAACTTGTCATTAGTATACCGATAACGAGAGAAAATTGCCGTATTAGCCTACATAATTATTATTAAAAGCAACAATGCAAAGTGATGCATGTGACTAGAAAGATATTAGCTATCCCCTAATTAATTAGTATACAGTATTACTTACTTGCTTATGACTTTTAAGGAAACCGGAGGTTCATTGCCGCCCTCACATAAGCCCGCCATCGGTCCCTATTCTGAGCAAGATTAATCCAGTCTCTACCATCATATCCCACCTTCCTCAAATCCATTTTATATTATCATCCCAACTAGAAATCGGCCTTAGCGAAGATCTTTTTGCCTCCGGCTTTCCAACTCACACTCTATATGTATTTCTGGATTCGCCCACACGTGCTACATGCCTTGCCCATCTCAAACGTCTGGATTTGATATTCCTAATTATGTCAGGTGAAGAATAAAATGCATGCAATTCTGCGTTGTGTAACTTTCTCCTTTCTCCTGTAACTTCATCCCTCTTTGCCCCAAATATTTTCTTAAGCAGTTTATTCTCAAACACTCTTAACCTCTGTTCCCTTCTCAAAATGACAGCCCAAGTTTCAAAACCATACAGAACAACCGGTAATATAACTGTTTTATAAATTCTAACTTTCAGATTTTTTTAGAACAGACTGGATGGCAAAAGCTTCTCAAACCGAATAATAACAGGAGTTTCCCGTATTTATTCTGCGTTTAATTTCCTCTCGTATGTCGTATATATTTGTTATTGTTGTTCCAAGATATTTCAACTTTTCCAACTTTCCAATGGATGTTAAATGTTATGTTTTATTTAACGACGCTCGCAACTGCAGAGGTTATATCAGCGTCGCCGGATGTGCCGGAATTTTGTCCCGCAGGAGTTCTTTTACATGCCAGTAAATCTACTGACATGAGCCTGTCGCATTTAAGCACACTTAAATGCCATCGACCTGGCCCGGGATCGAACCCGCAACCTTGGGCATAGAAGGCCAGCGCTATACCAACTCGCCAACCAGGTCGACTCTTTCCAATGGATAAATTTTCAATTTTTATATTTCCATTTCGTACTATGTTTTGGTCACGAAACACAATCACGTTCATTACCTTGTAATCGTTTCCTCATTCCACGAGGCCTTGTCCCAAAACGACAATACACATGAAAGTCGAAACTATTCATTCATCAGTATGACGTGAATTAATTGTTTGTATTCATTTCAAAATGAATACCACAGTTCTGTTAAGTACTCTAGAATTAGACTATGTTCAATTATTTCCCGCATTTATTAATCATTAACTATAATAATTTATGATTCATAAAGTTCAACATTTCTTTAGGCTTTCATTGCTTGCGTGACGTAGTAATCTTTTATGAAATTATATCATATTAACAAAAAGTGTGACCAGATTCTCAATGTTAAACGTATGAACGTTTTACTTGAAGAAGGCGTCCGATTTAAACACGATGCGATTATTTTATTGAATTCGCAAGTGTTTATTAAGTTTTCTGCTCGAATTCTACAATAATGTAATGTATTTAATCGTTATTATTAAATTAAATCAATGTAAGAGTATTGACAGACGATATTTCTTGTAAATGTATGATTTTGTTTGATGTTATAATCCAAAAATTGTGTGTATGTGGCTAAATTTTTATTTTCTGAACAAATTGTCGCTACAAAAAAAGGTTTAAATTATTCGATTGTCTCACCTCGATAACCGTTTCAGTTTTGTAGAACGAATTATCGACGATAACACTGAACAACAAGAATTTTGCTCAGACTTAAAACAATGTGTTTGGTGTGCATTGAATCCGGAAATGCATCTCTTTTCTTCGTATCACGTAAGGTTTTTAAGATATGCTATGATTTCACTTTTCGATAAGCGCTGCCCCAGGAAACATCTGGCACGAGTTGGGGGTTGTAAACCAAAACAAAAACTAATGTATTTTATGTGTTTATGACCTATTTGCGGTTTTTTATGTTTGTTGACATTTTCTTTTGTACTTCTAATAAATAAACAGACAATGGTCACTTCTATTCACTAAATTTTATACCATTTCAAAGTGAGGTCTATGCAATGAACAAACAAGGGTGTGGTTTTCAGTATTTGAAAGGAAAGTTTACCAGTTTGAGTGAAGCCAAATTAAATTAGGGCATTTTTATCGGTATACAAATTCACAAAGTTACAGATGACTTTTTGAGGAAAAACGTTCCGTTACAAAAAAAAAAAAAAAAAAAAAAAAAAAAAAGTGGCAGGACGCGCTTTCAAAGATGTTTGCTTAAATTTCCTTGGAAATTCTAGGACAGACAACTACATCGAACTTGTGGAAACCATGTTTTTTAGTAGGTTATTTTACGACGCTTTATCAACATCTAGGTTATTTAGCGTCTGAATGAGATGAAGGTGATAATGCCGGTGAAATGAGTCCGGGGTCCAACACCGAAAGTTACTCAGCGTTTGCTCACATTGGGTTCATGGAAAACCCCGGAAAAAATCTCAACCAGGCAACTTGCCCCGACCGGGATTTGAACCCGGGCAGTCAGACACGCTAACCATTACTCCACAGGTGTGGACGGAAACCATGTTAAGTGTTTATGAGAAAATGGAGTGTAATATGTCTCTCAAAATAAACTTTTTACGTTCTCATTTGGATTTCTTTCCTCCTAACCTTGGAGCGGTAAGCGACGAGCATGGGAAAATATTTCTTCAAGAAATAGGCCTATCTGAAATGGAAAGGCGATATAAAGGAAGATCATCATCCAGCATGCTTGCAGACTATTGTTGGTTCCTTGTAAAAGACAGTCCCGGGTCGTAGTTATAAGCAGTAGTCATCCAGAAAATTATTTTAAGTAGTAGGTCTAAGTTTAGATTTTTCTCATTATAGGCTACGCATTATGTTGTTGCATTTTAAACTATGTAACATCATTTTTGTATCCAGTACACATTTTTCAAGTATTATGAGTTATTTTGAATCCCTAGTGTGTTGTAATTTTTTTAATAAAAAATTCTATTCACTTTCTCCGGGAAATGGTATTTGGATTTCAGATTTAGGGCACACACATTAGTAATATTTACCCATAGTTATTTCGGAGCAAGACAAAAAGTAAAAATTCCTTGTTCGGTGAAATAGAAGCTCCACTGTATTATTCACTGTCGTTGCTAAAGGTTATCCTACTGAAATGTGTACGTAGACCTCGCTTTGTACTGACAAGTGAAATTCAAGGCTCTTCTTGCGTTTATCAGTAAGCCAGCGTTTATTTCGAGGAACCCGACAGTTGATATCTGAGTTTGCTGTTTTTGGACTTGCTCAGTGGCTTTAGTATCATGCTTTATTATTCTTAAGTCCAGCGGACATCTTTGAAGCAATCCTTTGCGTGTTATGATATCTATTACATTGTAAATAAGAAACATATTTATTCCACATTAACTGTGGATCAATAATAATCCCTAACTACGCCGCTATTTCAATTTGTAACTTCCTGTATCTCATCCTCTCTTGGACTCACGTACAAAGGCGCAAAACAGTAATTAGTGTTGAAAATGATATGTATTAGTATTTAGTATTTATTTATTTAACCTGGTAGAGATAAGGCCGTCAGGCCTTTTCTGCCCCTCTACCAGGAGATTCCAACTACAATATCAACAATAAAATTACAATTAGTATTAAATTTACAATTACAATTACAAATAATATTACAGTTAGTATTAAATTTACAATTACAATAAAATCAAAGTACGAAAAGATTACCTGAATAATTAAAGCTAGATAATTTATCATAGAGAAACAAAGAATATTTTATATTTACTGAATTACAAATTAAATCTAGAATAACAAAATTGTATAGTGATGAAATTACTGAATATTGAAATATTTTGTCATAGATTAAAGAAACTATTTAGCTACTTCGTATTATTATACCGTCTGTAACTTATCATACCTAATTTTTTTACTTGCTTATTTAATGACGCTGTATCAACTATTAGGTTATTTAGCGTCAATTTTTTTACTTGGTTATTTAACGACGCTGTATCAACTACTAGGTTATTTAGCGTCGATGAGATTGGTGATAGCGAGATGGTATTTGGCGAGATGAGGCCGAGGATTCGCCATAGATTACCTGGCATTCACATTACGGTAGGGGAAAACCTCGTAAAAACCCAACCAGGTAATCAGCCCAAGCGGGGATCGAACCCGCGCCAGAACGCAACTTCAGACCGGCAGACAAGCGCCTTAACCGACTGAGCCACGCCGGTGGCTTTTAGAGTCAATGGATTGGTGATAGTGAGATGATGTTTAGCGAGATGAAGCCGAGGATTCGCCATAGATTACCTGATATTCGCCTTGCGGTTGGGGAAAACCTCGGAACTAGGTGATCAGCTCAAGCGGGAATCGAACCCACGTCGGAGCGAAACTTCGGATTGGCAGGCAAGCACCTTAGCTGACTGAGCTATGCCGGTGGCTACATATAATTATAAGATATATTTTGGTTCATAATAACGAACGTTTTCGACTTTAATAAGTCATCATCAAGTCATTTAAAAAGTCTTAAATTTACAATGGTTACAATTTTCAATCATTTACAGGGATTACACATAATATTTACAACTTGATGGCGTATTTGGAATTAAATTAATTCAGTTAAACGCTATTTGAAGGTCTTATATCACTGACTTGTGAAAGACACAGCGTATATTGTAATTTGGATGACCGTAAGACAATGGTTAATCTCATTAACGTTTTATAATTAAAATTAAGACCTTTGTACAATTTACATTATTTTGAGTATTTTCTTAAAAATGTTCTGGAATTCGTTTTTGTGAAAAATTCTACACAGAATAATGTGTATTGTGCTGAAGACGTAACTTCGACGTACTAGTAACGTGAGGAAATCTGGAAAATTAAATTCTACTTGAAATTTAAATTTGATGTGATGTATCTTTTATGCGGAAGTATCTGTTGAATTTTACTTATTACTAGCCGTACCCGTGCGCTCCGCTGCACCCGTTAGAAATAAATATAAAGTAATTACATAATTAAAATAGGACGTTTGATCTAGGGAACATTCGTGTTTGATATAAGGGTAAATCGTTTATTATGTTACTTAATTTAAATTGTATTTGCATAATTAAAATGCGATCATTTTGATCCAGAGACCACTCATTTGGTCATAAAAATGATTTTAGGAAATACAGGAAACGAATGTACAGAATAGCCTATCAAGTTTTCTGTGCATAAGAAGCTATTTTAATCTTACCTGTCCTCGATTCACTCAGAAGTTACTGTAATAACATTATAGCATTATGTCCATCTAGAGAAACTACACTTTCCAATGGTGAATTAATAATTAATTATCCGATATTACTTCATACAAACACAGAAACATTATCTGTAGGCTATCTTTCATAGCTTTCGATTGTTGCTGTCCAAGGCCCCTTATAGACGAAGTCATTTGTTTTTTAATTCATTACACGGCCTTAGATGGCAGTTATTTTTATTTTAAAACTCATTTATCTCATTAAATATCAATCCTATCAAAATTTTTCATGGAATAAAACTTATCGGAAATTAGTTTTGAAGAAACTTTTGTTATGTAATATTTTTCACAAAAATCAATAATAAGCGAGATATTCCGATTTATTTAATTCAGGCCCCCTTATAACCCCCTTTTAAATAATGTATTTTGAATACCATATAGCCTAAAATCTAAGTTAGAACGAACTTAATTTATATTCCAATTTTCATCGAAATCCGTTCAGCCATTATCGCGTGAAAAGGTAACAAACATACAGACAGACACACAGACATACAAAGAAAAATGTCAAAAAAGCTATTTTCGGTTTCAAGGTGATTAATTATATATGTTAGGACCAATTATTTTTGGAAAATCGAAAATTACCAGAAAAATTTCGGCTACAGATTTATTATTAGTAGGTATAGATATTGTCCAAAGAAGGATGGTGAAGACTGCAACGTTAGTCACGTACTGAACGTCTGAGCTGTACAGAAATATCTTCTGAGACGGAACGGATCTTGCCGAGAGGAACTACTCGCTAAGCTAAATACGTGTTCAATCGATATAACGAGTTATCGACATTCAGAATATGCTCATTAAGTAATTTTTTTATTACCCTATAGACCTATACAATGTAATATTTTTCAGTGGTGTTAATAATTTTACTGTTTTAGTTACTTTCAGAATTTCAAATGTGTTATTGATGTTAGTCAATTTATGACACACGCACGCACGCACAATAGTGTTCTGCCAATTGGCAGGTCTACAATCTTTCTTATTTTCTGCCTTTGTCTTGGTCTCCGTATATGATCCTTATATCTTAATGTCGTTTATCGTCTGATATCTTTTTCTGCCCCGAACTGTTCTCCCGTTCACCATTTTTTCTCCCTTGCATCCTTCAGTATGCAGTTTATTCTTAGCCAGTGGCTCAATCAATTCCTTTTTCTCTTCCTAATCAGTTTGTAATAAATGCGATGCAAATTGTGATATATTTTTTTTTCCGATTATTACGAAAATCTGCAACATGTTTACTGTACCTACAATTTGTCTTGCCAAAATCTCAGCAATCAAGTGTCCTACAATTTGGTGTTACTTAGATTCACACCAATATCTTTCACCCGAAACACAGTCTTCAGAATCTGTGCTCTCACAAACGTATCTTCTCCTCACATTTTGGTATCTCCCTGTCACAATCTCTTCCAGCACAAATTTACTGCTTACAAGATGACATAGTCTTAGAAACTGAACTGCAGTGAAGTACAGATGTTATGTTTCTTGTTGTTGCAGCCACCCTCACTTTCCTGATCGTTGGCTGCTTCGGAACTTGGCCGTCGCCGAACCTGCCGAAGCTCGAGGCACCCGACTCTCCCATCCCCATCACGCGTGACGAGGGCTCGTGGATTGTGTCGCTGGTGGGGGTGGGCGCCATGATGGCCACCATGCCAGCCGGCTACCTGGTCAACAAAGTGGGGCGCAAGCCTTTGCTTGTCTTCTTGGCGCTCCCATTCCTGGCATCATGGTTCCTCATCATTTTTGCCAGGTCCTAGCGCATTACTTTAACATTTAACCAGTGATATGACTTTTATTCCGTTATATGACATACGGCACTTAGGGTAAAGTTACCAATTCCGTGATACTCCTAATTCCGTGATACGTTTTTTTTCACGGAATGTCACGGGATTGGGTATCTTGCTATGAAGTTCACTGATGTCTCTAAAGTATGCGAAAGATGCAGTATTTCGAGAAAGATGTCTGGCGCTATGGTCGAACGGCAAAGCTTTGACTGACATTCAGTTAAAAAAAAGTATCACGGGATTAGGGGTATCACGGAAATAGGCAACTTTATCCTACTGCCAGAGGTATGAAAATTTTAGTAGTAGTAGTATTAGTAATAAGAGGCCTAGCAGCAGCAGCAGTAGTAGTAGTAGTAGTAGTAGTAGTAGTAGTAGTAGTAGTAGTAGTAGTAATAGTAGTAGTAGTAGTAGTAATAGTAGTAGTAGTAGTAATAGTAGTAATAGTAGTAGTAGTAGTAATAGTAGTAATAGTAGTAGTAGTAATAGTAGTAGTAGTAGTAGTAGTAGTAGTAATAGTAGTAATAGTAGTAGTAATAGTAGTAGTAATAGTAATAGTAGTAGTAATAGTAGTAGTGGTAGTAATAGTAGTAATAGTAGTAGTAGTAATAGTAGTAGTAATAATAGTAGTAGTAGTAATAGTAGTAATAGTAGTGGTAGTAGTAATAGTAGTAATAGTAGTGGTAGTAGTAATAGTAGTGGTAGTAGTAGTAGTAGTAATAGTAGTAGTAGTAATAGTAGTAGTAGTAGTAATAGTAATAGTAGTAGTAGTAATAGTAATAGTAGTAGTAATAGTAGTAGTAATAGTAATAGTAATAGTAGTAGTAGTAGTAATAGTAGTAGTAATAGTAATAGTAGTAGTAGTAGTAGTAGTAGTAATAGTAGTAGTAGTAGTAGTAGTAGTAATAGTAGTAGTAGTAGTAGTAGTAGTAATAGTAGTAGTAATAGTAGTAGTAATAGTAGTAGTAGTAGTAATAGTAGTAGTAGTAATAGTAGTAGTAGTAGTAGTAATAGTAGTAGTAGTAGTAGTAGTAATAGCAGTAATAGTAGTAGTAGTAATAGTAATAGTAGTAGTAGTAGTAGTAGTAATAGTAGTAGTAGTAGTAGTAATAGTAGTAGTAGTAGTAGTAATAGTAGTAGTAGTAGTAATAGTAGTAGTAGTAGTAAGAGTAGTAGTAGTAGTAGTAATAGCAGTAGTAGTAGTAGTAGTAGTAGTAGTAGTAGTAGTAGTAGTAGTAGTAGTAGTAGTAGTAGTAGTAGTAGTAGTAGTAGTAAAGGTAAATCTATGACGGAATCTTTATAAGAAGGAAACCTCTGGGTACGGAAAGAAAATCTTAGAATGGAACGATTTTATACCTAAAAATGACTTCTATAATCCGGAAACTTCCGTAACGCGGAAACGGAATAGTTTTTGTATAAACCGCAGGGGCAGGGCATGTAGCACGTATGGGCGAATCCAGAAATGCATATATAGTGTTAGTTGGGAGGCCGGAGGGAAAAAGACCTTTAGGGAGGCCGAGACGTAGATGGGAAGATAATATTAAAATGGATTTGAGGGAGGTGGGATATGATGATAGAGAATGGATTAATTTTGCTCAGGATAGGGACCAATGACGGGCTTATGTGAGGGCGGCAATGAACCTCCGGGTTCCTCAAAAGCCAGTAAGTAAGTAACTTAAGTAAGTAGGCCTAAGTATAAACCGCTTAACAGGTATGGTTATTCATGCTTCATATTTCTTCTTTTTAGCTATTGGCATAACATTAGAAAATAAATTATTTATTTATTATTATTATTATTATTATTATTATTATTATTATTATTATTATTATTATTATTATTATTATTATTATAGTTATTATTATTTTATTCTGTTTTTTATCTCTCGCAAACTACTTAAAAAATTCCTTCCGAAAACAGCCAACTGTTTTAAGTCGTCTATCATACCATGCATATTACGTAAGTACAGCTCATAAATTGTAGTCCTCTAGCACTTCCTTTTGCGATAGTTACGGTACAACTACCTCGCTCAAGCTAAGAACATATTATATCAATACTAGTCTATATTCGGGAATCTACCTTTACCTTGAGACGCTGGTCAAGCAAGTAAGCACAGCGTAAATGTATTTATCTCAGATTATTTACATACGTGAAGTGTATATAAATTACCTCCCAGCGAGTGGTCGCGTAATTGGAGATAATTGTGTATTTCCTGCAAAGCAAACACGATTGTAAAATAATCCTGCTCCTGTTTATAGATACTTCACGGATTACGAAATTACTAAAACTATTTACTATTATTTGTTACTTATATATTTACTACCCTTTTGCACAAATTCATTAAATATTAAAATTACACAAAGATGTAGGCTATCTGAACTATGGCCATCTAGGTCTCCAGATCTCACGTCGATAGATTTCTTACGGAAGGAAGTACATGAAATACCTTGTTTATGAAAGAGGTGAAAAATAGTTTCTCGACAATAGAGTCAATATAGCAGCCGAGGAAGTTAGGTGCAGCAGTGGTGTCCTTGGAAAGTACAAGACAAAGCCTCTTGCGACATCTACAATTTTGCGTTGAGATTGCTAGACTTAATTTATTTAGCATTTACTGGAACTGCGTATAAATAAGAAGTAAATAAATCAATAACATGCAAATAGTAATTGATTGTGATTGCTTTTAGTAGTTTGTAGACAAGAACCTAATTTTTTATAATATATGTTTCATTTATAGAAAAAATACAAAATCTACCGTTCCCATCACTGCACAACATATAGGGAGATAGTTTATATACACCCTGTACATTCTATTATTACCTCCTCCACTTAATCGTGCCATCATTTCTTGCTCCCTTTGTTTTATCATCTTCAAGATTTACATTTCATCCATACATCCATTCATTATTATCCATGTTTCATTCTTCTATTTTCTCTTTCATTTACGTTTCTATTTTCTCCATTTTGTTGTCTTCTTTTCTTATGACATTTTCCTTTTTGAATTTATTTGTGCTTTGTATTGTCCTTTCTTTATCTTCATTATCAGTATTACTTTTTTTTTATTTTAACTGTAAGCCAAAAAGGCATGCTCTTCCTAATAGAGAATGGTTTCCGTATTGCATGAAGTAAATATCAGTCCAAACGTACAGTATGTTTTGCAATACTTACACGTATCCTTAAAACTTAACGAAAACGTTCTTGTACCCAATAGAATAATTTCACTCCCATGCTACATATACGTATAATTGAGGCAATCTTTTAATTTTCATGATACTGTATACTGTTACAGGTCTGTCGTGGAATTGCTGGTCTCAAGATTAATTACCGGGTTCTGCGTGGGTGTAGCATTCAGCGTGTGTCCAATCTATCTGGGGGAAATCGCAGAGGATAGCGTGCGTGGGCTCCTAGGTAAAGTATGAAGGTCCAAACAGAATAAGTGGTTATATCATATATCCAATTGCACACTTACACGTAGGGCATCCATATTTACATCGGTCCATGCCTACATCATTCCATCCAAACACTCATACATCTGTTCATTCATTCATCCATAGTTACAGTATGTGGGTCCATGCATCCATTCAAACCATATCTACGTCTATCCATCCAGTCATCCCTTCACCTATCCAATCACCCACTCACCCATCTATTCATTCACCCATCCACCCATCCATCCATCCATCCATCCATCCACCCATCCATTAATCCACCTACTCATCCATCCACCCATTAACCCATCCATTCACCCGTCTATTAATCCACCTATCCATCTACCAAACCATCCACCCATTAACCCATCCATCCATCCATCCACCCATCAATCAATCAATCCATCCATTCACCTATCCAACCATCCATCCACCCATCTATTCATTCACCCATCCATCCATTTACCCATCCATTTAATCCATCGACCCATCTATTCACCCATCCACCAATCCATCCATCCACCTACCTACCCATCCATCCATCAATTCACCCATCCATCTATCCATCCAACTATCCACCCATCCAACTATCCACCCATCCATTCATCCCCATCCACCCATACATCCATCCATCCATCCACCTATCGATCCACCCACCCATCATCCATCCATTCACCTATCCATCCACCCATCCATTACGACACCCATCCATCTATCCATCCAATCATCCATACAGCCACCCATCCAACCATCCACCTATTCATCCACCCATCCATTCATCCACTTATCCATCCACCTATCCATCACCCATCCATCCATTCACCCATCCATCCACCTATCCATTCATTAACTTATTCATTCACCCATCCGCCTATGCACCCATCCAACTATCCACCCATCCATTCATCCCCATTTACCCATACATCCATCCATCCAGCCATCGTTCCACCTACTCATCATCCATCCATTCACCTATCCATCCACCCATCCATTACACCACCCATCCATCTATCCATCCAATCATCCATGCATCCACCCAACCAACCATCCACCTATCCATCCACCCATCCATTCCTCCACTTATCCATTCACCTATCCAACACCCATCCATCCATTCACCCATCCATCCACCTATCCATTCATCAACTTACTCATTCACCCATCCACCTATGCACCCATCAATCTATTCACCCATCCACCTATGCACCCATCAATCTATTCACCCATCCATCAACCTATCCATTCATCAACTTATTCATTCACCCATCCAGCTATGCACCCATCCATATATTCACCTATCCATTCAACCACTTATCCATCCACTCGTCCACCTATTCATCCACTCATCTATCCATCCACTCATCCATCCATCCACCTATCCATCCATCCACTTATCCATTCACACATCCACCTATCCATCACCCATCTATTCATCCATCTACTTATCCATCCACCCATCCACCTATCCATCCATCCACTTATTCATCCACCTATCCATCACCCATCCACTCATTCATCAATCCACTCACCATCCATCCAATATCCAATCAATTTATTCACTCATCCATCCATCCAGCCACCCAAACACCTATCCAAGCATCAATCCACCTATCCATCACCCATCCAACCATTCATCCATCCAATCCATCTATCCACCCATCCATCCAACTACCTATCCATCCACCTATTTACCATCTATTCAACCATCCATCCGCTGACCCAACCATCCATCCATCCATCTATCGACATTTACATTGGTCCATGTATCGAATACAAACGTGTCTAAATATGTCCATTCACTCATGCATGCCTATGTCCGTAATGCATCCACTCAAACATACCTCCGTCCATTCATTTATTCTTGGCAATGGATGCCCATCTTTCCAATCCACCTATGTCTATATCCACCCATTTACCTATACACCCAACCATTCAACTATTCACGCCTTAAGTCCGCCCAACCAACTATTCACGCCCTACTTCTGCCCATCCCACTATTTATGCCGTATGTCTATCCATCCCAATATACACGACCTATGTTCGTTCATCATAATATTATTCGCGCCTACCTCTGTGGAAACACTTGGTCACACCTATATCCATCCACGCAATTGTTTATGCCTATGTCCGTCCAATTATTCATACCCACATCATCCGTACAATTATTTATATTTATGTTCATCCAATTATTTATGCCTATATTCATTCAACCAGTTATATTTGTGCTCTTGTCCATCCAATTACTCATACCTACGCCCGACAAACTAAATTATTCATGCCTACCTCCATCCATAAAATTATTTATGCCTATGTCCATCCAATTATTTATGTCCTTCTCCATCCATACAATTTTATATGCCTACGACCGTCCAATTATTTATGCCCTCCTCCATCCATACAATTTTATATGCCTACGACCGTCCAATTATTTATACCCTCCTCCATCCATACAATTTTATATGCCTACGACCGTCCAATTATTTATACCCTCCTCCATCCATACAATTTTATATGCCTACGACCGTCCAATTATTTATACCCTCCTCCATCCATACAATTTTATATGCCTACGACCGTCCAATTATTCATACTCTCCTCCATCCATACAATTTTATATGCCTACGACCGTCCCATTATTTATACCCTCCTCCATCCATTCAATTTTATATGCCTACGACCGTCCAATTATTTATACCCTCCTCCATCCATACAATTTTATATGCCTACGACCGTCCAATTATTTATACCCTCCTCCATCCATACAATTTTATATGCCTATGAACGTTCAATTATTTATACCCTCCTCCATCCATACAATTTTATATGCCTACGACTGTCCAATTATTTATACCCTCCTCCATCCATACAATTTTATATGCCTACGACCGTTCAATTATTTATACCCTCCTCCATCCATACAATTTTATATGCCTACGACCGTTCAATTATTTATACCCTCCTCCATCCATACAATTTTATATGCCTACGACCGTCCAATTATTTATACCCTCCTCCATCCATACAATTTTATATGCCTACGACCGTCCAATTATTCATGCACTTCTCCATCCATACAATTTTATATGCCTACGACCGTCCAATTATTTATACCCTTCTCCATCCATACAATTTTATATGCCTACGACCGTCCAATTATTTATGCCCTTCTCCATCCATACAATTTTATATGCCTACGACCGTCCAATTATTTATGCCCTTCTCCATCCATACAATTTTATATGCCTACGACCGTCCAATTATTTATACCCTTCTCCATCCATATAATTTTATATGCCTACACCGTCCAATTATTTATACCCTCCTCCATCCATACAATTTTATATGCTTACGACCGTCCAATTATTTATGCCCTTCTCCATCCATACAATTTTATATGCCTACGACCGTCCAATTATTTATGTCCTCCTCCATCCATTCAATTTTATATGCCTACGACCGTCCAATTATTTATACCCTCCTCCATCCATACAATTTTATATGCCTACGACCGTTCAATTATTTATACCCTCTTCCATCCATACAATTTTATATGCCTACGACCGTCCAATTATTTATGCCCTCCTCCATCCATACAATTTTATATGCCTACGACCGTCCAATTATTCATGCACTTCTCCATCCATACAATTTTATATGCCTATGACCGTCCAATTATTTATACCCTCCTCCATCCATACAATTTTATATGCCTACGACTGTCCAATTATTTATACCCTCCTCCATCCATACAATTTTATATGCCTACGACCGTTCAATTATTTATACCCTCCTCCATCCATACAATTTTATATGCCTACGACCGTTCAATTATTTATACCCTCCTCCATCCATACAATTTTATATGCCTACGACCGTCCAATTATTTATGCCCTCCTCCATCCATACAATTTTATATGCCTACGACCGTCCAATTATTCATGCACTTCTCCATCCATACAATTTTATATGCCTACGACCGTCCAATTATTTATGCCCTTCTCCATCCATACAATTTTATATGCCTACGACCGTCCAATTATTTATACCCTTCTCCATCCATACAATTTTATATGCCTACGACCGTCCAATTATTTATGCCCTTCTCCATCCATACAATTTTATATGCCTACGACCGTCCAATTATTTATGCCCTTCTCCATCCATACAATTTTATATGCCTACGACCGTCCAATTATTTATACCCTTCTCCATCCATATAATTTTATATGCCTACACCGTCCAATTATTTATACCCTCCTCCATCCATATAATTTTATATGCTTACGACCGTCCAATTATTTATGCCCTTCTCCATCCATACAATTTTATATGCCTACGACCGTCCAATTATTTATGTCCTCCTCCATCCATTCAATTTTATATGCCTACGACCGTCCAATTATTTATACCCTCCTCCATCCATACAATTTTATATGCCTACGACCGTCCAATTATTCATGCCCTTCTCCATCCATACAATTTTATATGCCTACGACCGTCCAATTATTTATGCCCTTCTCCATCCATACAATTTTATATGCCTACGACCGTCCAATTATTTATGTCCTCCTATATCCATACAATTTTATATGCCTACGACCGTCCAAATATTTATGTCCTCCATCCATACAATTTTATATGCCTACGATCGTCCAATTATTTATGCCCTCCTCCATCCATACAATTTTATATGCCTACGATCGTCCAATTATTTATGCCCTCCTCCATCCATACAATTTTATATGCCTACGACCGTCCAAATATTTATGTCCTTCTTCATCCATACAATTTTATATGCCTACGATCGTCCAATTATTTATGCCCTCCTCCATCCATACAATTTTATATGCCTACGACCGTCCAATTATTTATGCCTGCTCCATCTATGCAATTATTTATGCCTATGTCCATCCAATTATTCATGCCCTCCTCCATCTATCCAATTATTTATGCCTATGTCCATCCAATTATTATGCCCTGCTCCATCTATCCAATTATTTATGCCTATGTCCATCCAATTATTTATGCCCTCCTCCATCCATAAAATTTTATATGCCTACGACCGTGCAATTATTTATGCCCTCCTCCATCCATACAATTTTATATGCCTACGACCGCCCAATTATTTATGCCCTCCTCCATCCATACAATTTTATATGCCTACGACCGTCCAATTATTTATGTCCTTCTCCATCCATACAATTTTATATGCCTACGACCGTCCAATTATTTATGTCCTCCTCCATCCATTTAATTTTATATGCCTACGACCGTGCAATTAAATATGCCCTCCTCCATCCATACAATTTTATATGCCTACGACCGTCCAATTATTTATGCCCTCCTCCATCCATACAATTTTATATGCCTACGACCGTCCAATTATTTATGTCCTTCTCCATCTATGAAATTATTTATGCCTATATCCATCCAATTATTTATGCCTATGTCCATCCAATTATTCATGCCTACCTCCGTCCAACCTTGCGTATATCCACCATCCATCCATTCCTACTTCCACTCAGCCATACACACATCCATCTCTTCGCACATATCATAGGCATTTATACTACATATAAATGCTTAACAGCTCATATATCAGACACTATATTCTACCCCTTTTTATTTATTCGACTTGCAAGTGGGCCCATTGCTTTATATTTCGTACTTGAATATCTAACGCCTACTGTGACTTGCAGGCACCCTGATGCAGCTGATGCAGAACCTGGGCTCCCTGTTCGGCTACGCCCTGGCGCCCTACGTGTCCTACACGATGAACGGCGCAGTGTCCACCGTGTTCCCGCTGCTGTTGCTCGTGTTCATGATCTTCATGCCCGAGAGTCCCTACTTCCTGATCATGAAGGGGCGGACTGACGACGCCGAAATCGCTCTCATGCGCCTGCGCGGCTATAATAGTCGTCAGAGTGTTCAGGTGCGCACAGATGGCAGAACATTACATTAACTATTCCAGAGAGGCACGACTAATTTATACTCCCTCATTAAAACATAATTCTATATCATCTTCCGTGACAGAACTATCATCTGTTCGGGAAGTATCGGAAGTGTCTGAGTGTTCCCTCTCGACAGAGGCAAAAAGAGGCTCTAGTGTGAGTGGCAACGACTATTAAAAATGAAAGCATCGCAAAAAAATGCTGTGTGAAGAGACTGTAAAGAAACCGCAATGCGACAACCCGGCTCTTGACCGAGCCGCTCGCAGTCTCCGGTCACGCAGATAGCATTTTATCCACAAAACATAGCGCAGTATCGACAATTCCAAACGCCACAAATTATTAATGTAATATACAGAGTGAGCCGTAAGTCATGCCTTTAATTTCAGAGAGATATACCAAACAGAAAAGTTCAATGCAATTGTGCTTAAGTTTGGAGAAAAAAAAATATTCTAAATGAAACGTTTAGTAGCGTATTTTAGGAAACATTTGAGTAAGTTCTCATATTCTCAGTGAGTTTAAGACAGCAGTGATTTCTGGTAATAAATTATGGTGTTTAACGAATTTTAGTTTTCTTCCTTAAGTTTAGGGAAATTTCACTCATTGCTCAGAGCATTTTCAATTGTGTGGAACCGTGAAAGCGCTGTAAAATATTATTGCCTGGAGCCAATAAATACGTACTACAGGTCGTGTATACATTAGAGTTATAGAGAAAAATGTAGTCTAAACAATAATTTGAGCCGTTCAGAGCAAAAGTGGTGTAAGTCAAAATTGGGTAATGAGGTTTAAAATAAAAATTCTGTAAAATACAGCGCAAAGTAGTAATTAATATGTCCTTCTCGCTATCCACTAACTACTAATACTTTAAATAAATTGAATATTAGTTGCTACTTTGCGCTATATTTTACAGAATGTTTACTTTAACACACATTACTAGACTTCGTGGAATTGCCACGAGAATCGTAAGATTTACTACGCACGCGGTATAGACTGTATGAGAAGGGGACGTGCAACGGATGGAGTATGCCTCTGATGTAAACACTGAACAGTATACCGCGGTTACAATAAAACTTGTATCCTGCAGTCAAGAAATATAATGAATGATTATTGAAGTAGGAAATGTCTAAACATGTAAATACACAATTATTTTGTAGTGAGATATATTAACTCTTAAAATTTAATGTAATATACTCACATCATCCTTGAATATGTGCATTGCAGTGAAAAGTTACGTACATTTTGAGCGACTACAAAGTGAACCTCGGATGGTCACTCAAACAGTTTTTATATTGGGAAAATGTACGTTCAACATCACACGATGTAATAGGTGCATATTTGAAGAACGGAAAGTTACTACTTTTTAGTACACCAACTTCAGAAATCTTGTCGTGACCTGATAGTACATCATTTATAATACGAAGTTGTGAATAGGCAGAATTTTCAGTAATAATGTTTTTCAACTTACATTTCACTTTTTCTGAAATTAGTGAATTGTTATTTAGGATAACGGTTTGTGATACTTTATACACTATATTAAGGGCTTCTGAGAGTTGTAATGGCTGCGGGGGTAAGGGTATTCCAGGGGCAATTGTTTGGAACAGCAACACTCTCATTGTAGTATGTTTGATTGAATTCTTGTCTGCACTGAACAAATGTTAAGCTTTGACTATTCCAACCACAGTAATGCAAAAACAAGTCCTTACATAGGTATACATTAGCTGTAGCTGCTCTATCTATTTGGACCGGTCACAACTCTTAACATGAACTGCTTATACTACGAGACCGGGCGGTCGCTCACCTCTTCTATACTACCGTACATCGGCAACCTGATTGCATGCTGCGTGTGGCAATTCAACGAAGTCTACTCATTACCCATTCTTGACTTACACCACTTCTGCTCTGAACGGCTTATTTATGTAAACAAATAATTGCGTTTAAAGACATCTGGAAACATTTCTCTTAAGTAAAATTTACCGGTTAACCAATTTAAACCCTGTAATGCAAGGTAACTATTTTTAATTGGTTGAAGCAAAATAGGCTATTTTTGTATCTACTCTCTATAAGCTTAAATGAGAAAAATTAAACAGTACACCATTTTTTCTTACTACTTTTTTGTAACTTATTTTACGACGCTTTATCAACGTCTTAGATTATTTTGTGTCTGAATGAGATAGTGATAATGTTGATGAAGTGAGTCCGGAGTCCAGCACCGATAGTTACCCAGCATTTGCTCATATTGGGTTGTGGGAAAATCCCGAAATAAACCTCAACAGGGTAACTTGCCCCAAACAGGTATCCCCGCAGACCGCTCTCCTCTAGCTCGCACAAAAGAGTTGCTGTTATCGGCTGAAGAACTTCATGCAGCTCCGGTTCCGAGATATATGGATGATCCAGTACTACTTCCATGCCACCAACACGTACCTCTGACGTTGTGGCCTAAGATAATAAAATTTTTACCGAGATGATGGACTCCGTAAATATTTTCAAGACATTTGGAATACTAAGGCTAAAAATCGGGTATGAAACCGAAGACTTCTTTAAGGGTATATGTACGTGAACGACCACAAATATTATGCAGGCTCTAAATTTCTAAAATTTTATAAGAAAATGAACTCACAATTGGACAAAAATTAGAAGGTACCACAACAAGACTTATCAGAACTTAAATACCTGATAAAAGTATTAAAAAGGTTACTAATAATATTTTTCAAACCAGTATGAAAAAAAAAACAAAACAAAAGAATTCTGCAGTTACGTCATTTGGTAACCATAACATTGATATGGTCTCTCTGACACCTTTAATATTTTTCCTGCATGTAATAAACACTTATTTCTGAAAAGTAGACTACTCTCTGAAATGTAGAGTTGTTTATTTTATTACAATTAAAATTTTATTTGTCCTATATAAAATATATTAAAATTTACATAATGTGTTGTGACCTAATTTTTCTATTTTCAAAGAAATGGGCTTTATTGTAGTCTATCTTTTGCATAAATGCATGTTAAATCAGTGTATAAAATTTCAGATTTCTATCTTTAATGGTTGTGGAGTTATGAAATAATATGTGTGAAAATTGTCAAATTTTGGAAAATTTAATTTAAAGTAAATAGTGATTTCTAAAAAATATTATCAGTAACTATTTTTTTATACTTTTATCAGATATTTAAGTTCTAATAAGTGTTGTTGTGGTACCTTCTAATTTTTGTCCAATTGTGAGTTCATTTCCTTTTAAAATTGTGGAAATTTAGAGCCTGCTTTTTCCGATAATATTTGAAGTGTACACGGGAAAAACAATCAAGGTCCATCAAAAATCGAAATTGAGTTAATAATGCTATCTTATAGTGGAAAGGAAGTACTATCATGTGGTCTAGCTAGTAATAAGAAATCATCGTTCTTGACATTCCACTACGTCAGTTTCTACAGGGATATAATTTTATTTTTACTTAAATTTTTATTGTACCTGAGTTTTTGAATGTACTTCACTCCCACCCCATCCACCCATGAAGTTCAACCGTCCTCTACACACAGATCCAAGACTACATATAGTAAACAGCACTGAATTAGTGAGTATAGTACGTTTCAGAAATATGTTCGCGTTTTCCAGTGACGAAAGAGCTTTCAATATTGAATCATATTTTCGCACAGGTACTGTCCGTTTGCCTACGTCGCATCCCTATTTCCCCCACCTGCTTCTGTTCGCCCCTCTGTAAAAGCTGGGCTGTCTTAGCTCTTTTCTGAAAACATTAATTTATGTTAGGAATTGGACGTTTACGTAATATTATACAACTGTTTAAAATAACTTAAATAAAAGGGTCTCGTTAAGTAATTAACTGTCACGTGATTTCCTCCCTTTCTACGACCCTACGACATAACTACTTGGACGGACAGTAGATAGCATGTCTGAGTAATTTTATCTTTGCGGGTCGGGCAGAAGTGAAGGTTGAATTTACAGTACCTAAGGTACTCTTTTATAGACTACGCACAAAATTATTTCAACATGAGTTACTAGTACGAAGGACGAAACTGGTAATTGGAATTAGATGCAATAGTCTATAGTGTGATAATATGAACAAAAGAACTGAAGCCTGTATCGAAATGAACGGCCACCATTTTCAAAAATGTGTTTAAATGTCCATATTTTGATTACTGTATTTTTCAATTTAACTTCATTCTCTACATTGTACGCTAATGTGATGTAGACAGTATAATATACACTGCATAATGAATACGTTCGCATGGATAACTCAGTTCGTGAGTAAAAACACTTATTGTTAGTACAGTACTGAATTAAGATTAAACAAAAACCTAATGAAAATTATCGAACTCAAAATCGCGATATTTCCTAGTTTACGTAAATGGATGAACTACTTTTCTTCCCTCCTATACCTAGTAGAGTGATTTGTTTGTTTTACGCCAGTATCATCGAACTACAATCGTGGAAGGGGTAGCAATCTGTGTTTCCGGTTCTCTAAAGGTATAGCCAGGTTAATATTGTGACAGCGACGTGAGATTCGAACTCACGACCAGCGTCCCGCAAGAGAGCAAACCGCGCGTGAGCCGACACAGGCTCCACGGAGCACTGAGGGATGGCGCGCGGCGGAGAGAAGAGAGGGGAAAGGGCCTACGCGACGAGGAGAGTGCGCGCGCATCTGGTGCTGGTAGAGAGGAGAGGGCTCTGGATTGTTCTGGAGAGTTATCTCTGGAGACGCGTCGAACTTTCGAGGCTACGTCGCTGTGATTATAAAAGAAGAAACGCCAGCGAACTCGGGCAGTTTTCAGTTGATTAGTCAGCCAGTCAGGGAGTAAGCCAGAGCAAGCAAGCCAGTCTTGTGTATTGAGTGTGCGTCGGCAACTGTGACAGCATCCGAAGGCCTGAGTTCGAGTGCAGTGGACCGCAGTTGGAGGGACCTGAGTTCGAGTGCAGTGGACCGCAGTTGGAGGGACCTGAGTTCGAGTACAGTGGACTGTCTCTGAAGGTCTGTGGTTCGAGATACTGTGAACTCGAGTGACTGAGCTAGAAGAACTGAGAACTGATAGTTCTGATTTCTAAATAGTGCTTTGTAAATATTGGTTAAGATTAACAGTTCATTGTTGTTCGTAATAGTCCAAGTAAATTGTCATTGCCGTCAGTGGAGTGCTATAAAGAATACTGTGTTGAGTGAAAATCCTATTGTTGACGAGAGCGTTTAAGGTGAATTGTAGAAAGGAATTATTGTTGGAAGAATAAAATCCTATTGTTGAGTTGAAATAAATTTACAATATTAAAAATGTTAGTAAAAATAAAATGATGTCCCTGTATTAAATACACACATAAGGAAGTATTAAGTGCTTAAACTTTAAAATTCGTTTTTCTCGAAACTTTCTAAAATGGACCTTGATCGTTATTCCCGTGTACCCTTCATTTGTGGTCGTTCACGTACATATACCCTTTAATACAATCATACTAAAATACATTAAGCAGCCAATTTCCTGCCATTTGTACAATATATATCTCATGTCTCTAATTATATAACTTAAAACGTTGTGTTCTGCAGGAGGAGCTACAACGTATCCGATCCGTGACCGAGGAGCAGATGAAGCAACGGGGGCGCCCCCGGGACCTTGTGGCCACACGAGGTACGCGCCGTGCTCTGCTCGTTATGATTGGGCTCCTCTTCTTCCAGCAGTTCGGCGGCGTCACGGCCATTTTGAGCAACACTCAACAAATCTTCGACATCACGCCTGGAAGCACCCTCACGTCTAGCGAGTCTGCCATAGTCGTGGGAGTCATCCAAATCATCGCAAGCTTGGTCACATCTTCAGCAGTAGAACGCTTGGGGCGAAGGCCCCTCTTGCTGACATCTGCACTGGGCTGCTGTGTGTCTTTGGCTGTTATGGGTGCTTACCAGTTCGTGAACCTCAGGACTTCAGTAGATACGACAGCCTTCGACTGGCTGCCTCTGACTTGCCTCATAGTCTTCCTAGTGACCTATTGCCTTGGTTTGGGCCCTCTGCCAATCGCGATGATGGGAGAGATCTTTCCTTCAAACGTGAAAGGACTGGCTATCTCCATCGGCGTTATGTTCGTCAGTGCGTGTTTCGTCGTCGTCACCAAGCTGTATCAAGTCGCTATAGACGGCATCGGACCTTACACCACGTTTTGGATTTTCTCAATAGTCTCGGCTTTTGGATTCGTATTCATATATTTCATCGTGCCAGAGACAAAGGGGAAGCCTCTAGAGTACATTATAGCAGAGCTTAACGGAAAAAGTCAAGTGCAGAAAAATGTACCAGCAGCTCTTGATGTCTTCACCATCTCGACATAACTTTTGAAGTCTTGTGTCTGATGAAGGCGAAGACTTCTGAATTTAAGAAGTAGAAGGCCGAAAAAAAGGATTCACTGCTGGAGAGAGTTACAGAAAGCAGAGCTCAACGGGCAAACAATGTCAAGTGGAGAGAATTGTGCCAAATTCTTTTAATTTCTTCACCGTCTCGCCACGAGTTCTGAAACTTTATGTCTGGTAAAGGTGATAACTTTTGAACTTAAGTAGTAAAGGTCAAGACTTCTGAACTTACAAATTTTAAGGATAAATAACTTTTTCTTGGGTTCAGAAGATACTGCTGGAGAATATCATGTAAAGCAGTATGTAAGTGGAGAAATATGTACGAGTAACTCTTAATGTTTGCACAGTCTCGCCATAGCTTCTGAAGATCTTGTATCTATTGAAGGTGAAGACTTTTGAACTTAACAATTCAAAAGCAGAGAAAATATTGAAGTGCACAGGATACTGTTTGAGAATATCATGTAAAGTAAAGTCAACGGAGAAACTGAATGTGAAGTGGAGAAAAATGCATCAGTATATCTTGATGTCTTCCTAATCTCGTGCCAGGTTTTGAAGTACTTGTGTCTTAATATTTCGAAGGCGGAGAAATATTTCTTAGCTCATAAATAATGCTGAAAGAGATAATATAAAGTAGAGCTCAACGGACAATCTAAATGCGAAGTGCAGAAAAATGTATCAGAAACTGTTAATGTTTTCACAGTCTCCTCATAGCTGCTGAAGTTGTGTTTAATAAAGCTGAAGGGTTTTAAACTTAACACTTCGAAGGACGGTAAATATCTCACAGTTCATGAGATGTGTGTAGAGTAACTGTTAATGTTTACACAATCTCACCATAGCTTCTGAAGATCTTTTGAACTTAACAATTCAAAAACAGAGAAAATATTGAAGTGCACAGGTCAACGGAGAAACTGAATGTGAAGTGGAGAAAAATGCATCAGTAAATCTTGATGTCTTCCTAATCTCGTGCCGGGTTTTGAAGTACTTGTGTCTTAATATTTCGAAGGCGGAGAAATATTTCTTAGCTCATAAATAATGCTGAAAGAGATAATATAAAGTAGAGCTCAACGGACAATCTAAATGCGAAGTGCAGAAAAATGTATCAGAAACTGTTAATGTTTTCACAGTCTCCTCATAGCTGCTGAAGTTGTGTTTAATAAAGCTGAAGGGTTTTAAACTTAACAATTCGAAGGGAGGTAAATATCTCACAGTTCATGAGATGTGTGTAGAGTAACTGTTAATGTTTACACAATCTCGCCATAGCTTCTGAAGATCTTTTGAACTTAACAATTCAAAAGCAGAGAAAATATTGAAGTGCACAGGACACTGTTTGAGAATATCATGTAAAGTAAGGTCAACGGAGAAACTGAATGTGAAGTGGAGAAAAATATATCAGTAAATCTTATAGTCTTCCTACTCTCGTGCCGGGTTTTGAAGTACTTGTGTCTTAATATTTCGAAGGCGGAGACATTTTCTCAGTTCACAAATAATGCTGAAAGAGATAATATAAAGTAGAGCTCAACGGACAATCTAAATGCCAAGTGCAAAAAAATGTATCAGAAACTGTTAATGTTTTCACAGTCTCCTCATAGATTCTGAACTTGTGTTTAATAATGATGAAGGGTTTTAAACTTAACAATTAATAATAATAATTTATTTAATCTGACAGGATTAAGGCCATAAGGCCTTCTCTTCCATCCTACCAGATAGCACATATAAATACAAAAAAGAAATACAAACACTGATGAAAATGATACAAATTAAGTTAAAGCCCTATAGAGGGTCAACAGAGTCAAAAGTACATTATAGTGCTCTCATCGAGCTAATACAACGAAAAGAAAGAAAACAGAGATAGCAATGATGATATTGATAACTGACAATAATAATAATAATAATAATAATAATAATAATAATAATAGTAGCAATAGTAATAATAATACTAATAATAATAATAATAATAATAATAATAATAATAATATTAATAATAAATACATTACATATTAATTTTCAATTTTACAACAGCATAGTTACAATATTTACTATATGTCATGGGTTAAGGTGAAGTTGCGCAACCTGACATGTGTTCAACAAACAATTCCACGAACTAGAATGTGATTTTTTAATTTAAATTTGAATTTTGATATTGTCCGACAGTCTCTGACGTGGTCAGGGAGAGAATTCCAGAGGCATGGAATAGATATGCTGAAAGATGATGAGTAGAAGGATGTTCTGTGCAGAGGAATAGAGAGAAGGTACATGTTCCGGGTTCGAGGTAGTGAAAGGTAAACAAAACGAGATGCTAGGTAAGAGGGTGTGGAGGTGTGGATGATTTTAAATAGTAATAAGAGAGAGTTGAAGAATCTTCTTTCTTTAAGTGGACTCCAAGACAACAATTCTAGTGACGGTGTTACATGATCGAATTTTCTAATGTTACAAACGAAACGAACGCAGATATTGTGAACACGCTGTAGTCTATGGGCAAGATCAGTATTTAGATTCGTGAATAAAGAATCGCAATAATCGAAGTGGGGCATCACTAAAGTTTGGATCAAGTTCTTTTTAAGGCTGAGAGGTAAAACATTGGTTAAGTGTTTGAGGGAATGAATTATGGAAAAAGTTTTCTTACATATGTAGGTCACATGACTTTGAAAATTTAAATTTGAATCTAAATATACCCCTAAATTTGTTACTGTCTTACTATATGTAATTGTAGTATTATTTATTTTTGTATTTGATACAGTGGCTAGATCTATTTTGTTTAATGCTCGTTGGTGGCCCATTATTATAGCTTGTGATTTGTCTGGGTTTAGTCTGAGTCCAAATTTTTGCGCCCATTGAGCTACAGATGCTAGATGTTCATTAATTCTGGTCACAGAGTCATTGATTGTACAAGTTCGGGAATGAATATAAAGTTGTAAGTCGTCAGCGTATAGGTGGTGTTTTGAATATTTTAAGATCTTTGTTATGTCGTTTATATAAAGCGTAAAAAGTAATGGCCCAAGAACCGAGCCCTGAGGGATTCCGGCCTTGACGGTACGCCAATTGGAAGAATGACCACCGGCTGATACACATTGTTGGCGTTCGCGAAGGTAGGAATCGAACCAAGCAACGGCACTGTTAGAAAGATTGTAGTTTTTTAGTTTGCATAAAAAGAGATCCGTGTCAACTGTGTCGAAAGCTTTGCTGAAGTCTAGTAATGTCAGTAGTGTTAATTCTCCTCTGTCGCTGGCTTCTCGAGTGTCTTCAATCACTTTTAAAAGGGCAGTAGTAGTATTATGTCCTGCACGGAAACCAGATTGGTAGTCGTCAAGTAAGCAATGCTCATTGAGGTAGCCAGTCAATTGCTTATGTACTACGCGCTCCAGTGCTTTTGACAGAGCTGGTAAGATGCTAATTGGTCTGTAGTCGTTTGGGGATTCAGGAATTTTATTTTTCGGGATAGGTCTAATGAGAGCTTGTTTCCAAAGTCGAGGATATGTAGAGGTTATGAGTGAGGCGTTAAAAATGTGGGTCAAGGTTGGTAGTATTACGTCAATAATTTTCTGGAGCAGTTTTATTCCAATCCGATCTGATCCTTCAGCTTTGGTCGAAATACGCTTTATTGCCTTCTTTACGTCATCATGTGAAAGGTACAGAAAGTGAAACTTTTCCCTCTCTGGTAGGGTAATACTGTTTAGTTCGTCAATTGTATGTTGTTTTGTTGTTTCGTTCACACCCGTTGTTTGTGTCAAAACAAAGTGGTCATTCAGTTCGTCTACTGTGAATGGTGTCCCGTTTACCTGAGTCTTGCTGCGCCCTAAGCCTATTGTTCGTAAGTTCTTCCACAGGTCGGCTGAATCTGAGTCCGGTGTTATAAGTTCATGGAAAAACCTCAGTTTTGCATTTCTTATTGCCTGAGTCGTTTTGTTTCGTAACTGTCTATAATGTTGAAGATTTACGTCAGTTTTATCATGTCTGTACTTACGATGTGCCACGTCTCTAGAAGTCATTAGGGTCTTGATTTCAGTAGTCATCCAGGGAGCAGGAGCTCTCTTAACACGTCTCGTCTGAATGGGCGCGTGATTGTCGAATAACGATAATATATAATCATTAAGTCGGTCAATTTTTTCGTCTACTGTCCGTAATGTCCAGATAGTATGCCACGGTACTTTCAGCGCGTCTGCAGTTAATGCTGTATCGTCAACACGTTTTAAGTCACGGAATGTTACGGATTTGTGCGCTGGCTTGGGGCATTTGAGAGAATATGTGAGATAGATTATATCGTGACCTGATATGCCTGAAGCTGCACACTGACCATGATTTAATACACAGTCAGGATTATTTGTAGTTATAACGTCAAGTAGAGTTTCACTATGCTGAGTGTGATGTGTCGGTTTGAGGGGAAGTACAGTCATATTACACGATTGGAAAACTGTCAGTAGTTGTCTAGTAGAATAGTCTTCAGTTGCAATTAGATTTGTATTTAGGTCACCCATCATTACAACGTGTTCATAATTAGGAAGAACGTTGACTAAAGCTGCTTCAATAGAAGCGATGTCATTTATGCTGGGCGGTTGATAGATAACACAAACAAGACATTTAGAGAAAGATAAATTGATTTCTACGAATAACATTTCAGCGTGAGCAGTAGGTTCGAAGGGAGGTAAATATCTCACAGTTCATGAGATGTGTACGAGGTACTGTTAATGTTTACACAGTCCCGCCATAGCTTCTGAACATTTTGTATCTACTGAAGGTGAAGACTTTTGAATTTAACAATTGAAAAGCAGAGAAAATATTGGAGTGCACAAGATACTGTTTGTGAATATCATGTAAAGTAAGGTCAACGGAAAAACTGAATGTGAAGTGGAGGAAAATATATCAGTAAATCTTATTGTCTTCCTACTCTCGTGCCGGGTTTTGAAATACTTGTGTCTTAATATTTCGAAGGCGGAGAAAGTTCCTCAGTTCACAAATAATGCTGAAAAACATAATATAAAGTAGAGCTCAACGGACAATCTAAATGCCAAGTGCAGAAAAATGTATCAGAAACTGTTAATGTTTTCACAGTCTCCTCATAGCTGCTGAAGTTGTGTTTAATAAAACTGAAGGGTTTTAAACTTAACAATTCGAAGGGAGGTAAATATCTCACACAGTGCTGCTCATCGGAGTGACTAAGGCCGCGGAGGAATCGGAGATCACGAATAAAGCTCTCCACCGTTGACCTCCGGTACTACCGTAGGTGGAACAGGGGGCATACGGAGGGATGCGGGGGTTCTGAGCGAAGCGACAGTTAGCTCAAGGACGACCGGCGCGTACGGACTGACGGTAGTTGTGAGGGGAATAAAATGGCACCAAATCGGATATCCGTCGCATGGAAATTCTTTAATTTAGTTGAAGGTAATAATAAAGTCGCACACTGTAAACTTTGTGGGCGAATTTACTCTAAGGTTGGTGGAACTTCGAATTTGTTAGACCATTTGAAGCGATCGCACAATCGCGAACTTGATGAAAACAATTACACAAAACATTTGATATGATTTATTTTTAAATTGTTTTAGTGCTATTGTTCCCAAACGCTCACAGTCTATGAAAAAGTCTTGAAATTTCTCTAAAACGTGACTTTCGAGGCAATAAAAAACATATGAAATATTTACAAGACGACTTGAGTTATATTTTACTGTTTAGACAACTTGAGTTATATTTTACTGTTTGGATTAAAATATTTCTGAATGAAACTAAAGAAACATCTTGTAATAATATAATTACAATTATCCTTAAGTTGATATCCACTTATATTTTTATTACAGAGCAGGAGTGGCGCGTTTTAGAAGAGGCATTCAAATACTGACACCCTTTAACACAATAATCACAATCCTGTCGGGTGAAGAATCTGAATAAATTATGTTGGACAGTAAACTTTATCCCATTGATAGCCCACGTTTCTTTTGTTTCATTCTGAAGCTCCCTTAATATATTTTACGTTAACTAAACCGATTAGAATAATAATTGACAAACCCTGTTTGCGATTAAACGAGAGTTTCTAGGAGAATTAAAGTATAAATATTTACATTAGCTACTGAAAAGCTTTACTTCTGCGTTAGTTTTGCAGTTAGATTGAATGTTATTAATTTGATCAATGACATAAAACTAATACGGCTTTCGACATAATATACTATGAATTTAAAAACTAGAAAAAAAAAAATCTGTCAGCTAACGTAGAACTTTAATCAACACAAAAAAAAAAGAGCAGAAGAAAGAGAGAGAGATTAACATAAAAGAGAGAATAAACAACAACAAATTAGAATTTATTTTAAAAGATACGCGGACGTCAGCGGACTCGAATCACTACCTGATCCGATTAAAGGAATGCTCAGCGGAAAGTGTATGTCTGCGCCACAGCACATATACAACCTGCGCTGCATCAATCGGAGGTAACCGGAGGTCTCCGATTGAAAGCGCGCAAACAACCGCTCCGGAGAAAACCTAATCATAAGCAGCACTAATCTCACAGGTCATAAGATACTGCTGGACAACATCAAAGAAACCAGAGATCACTGGTCATTCCTAATGTCAACTGAGAAAAATTGTGCCAAAAACTATTAATTTCTTCACCGTCTCGTCACAGATTCTACAATTGTACTTAAAAAGTTGAAGATATAATATAACCTTGACAAGTCGAAGGCGGAAAATTCCCAAGATATGTCTACCGCTGGAGAATAACATAGAAAGCAGAGTTCAACAGAAAATCCGAATGTCAAGTGGAGAAAAATATGCCAGTAATTCCTGGTGTATTTACATTTTCGTAATAGCTTCTGAAGTTCTTGTATCTAACGAAAGTGAAGATTTTCGACTTAACAATTCGTTGGCGGTAAAACACCTCGAAGTTCAAAAGATACTACTGAAGATATCAGAGGAAGTAGAGCTCAACGGATGAACGTATTGTGAAGTGGAAAGAATTGTACGATTAACTCTTAATGTCTACACTGTCTCGTCATAGCTTCTTAAGTGCCAGAGTCTCATGAAGATGAAGAATTTTGAACCTAACAACTAGGTTCCGTCAACTGCAGTCGTAAGTTTTGAAGCTAACTTGCTCCGTGTAATTGGATGTAGTCTAACCTCCAGAAGAAATTATTTCGAGCATTGTGTACTGATAGTTTAGTTTGTTTTATATCTTTTGTTACATTATTTTAAAGTTAAAGGTTTAAACTCATAAAATACGACAGTGGTCAAAAAATTATCTGTGTACAAGGCAGAGAATTTGTTAATATAAAAAATGTGTGCAAAAATGTAGGCCTAATATCCTTTCTTATTAAAAGCAAAATGAGTACAAACAGTAAATTCCTACCATGTAAACAAAAACATGGTTTCTGGAATAATGTTTTCAAATACTTTTTTATTTTCTACCATAACAAATGGCAGAGGTTTTTTATAAGAATTTTCGTATGAAAAGTAGCTCATCTCTATGGATGCTGTCAAATTGCTAAAATATTAATAAATTGGTTGGAAGAGTCAGAAATAAAATTAAATATATATGGGTCTACCAGACTTGGCGCCAGCAGTGATGCTCTGAAAGAGGGCGCCACTACTGGAAGGTTAATAAAAAGAAACCTATATTACATTGTGTGATTAAATATACGGTTCATTAGAAAATTAAGTCTGAAGTTTGAATAGTCCGGTAACACCGCCGCCAACACACATTTTTTGTAATACAGATGTAAGAGGTCAATGAACACGTTCTGTCTCACTAGGTGATCTGCTCTCGGCTCGACGTTGCAACTTGCTTGCATCGGGCAGTGGCTTGAAATTAGAGCTTGTAAGAGGTTAGGTACAGCTTACAGCTGTAAAATTTTTGTAAATATTCAACGTTTTTTCCTCCATTACTGTATCTTGTACGATAAAGAAAATTGGTATGAGTAAAACACTGTCCTTCTTCTATTTGAAAAAAAAATATTTTTACGATAAAAAAAATATTTTTTTTTTTTCAAATAGAAGAAGGACAGTGATGAAGCATTTCCCTCGTAACTCATAAACTTGTTAACTCTTTTATGTTCTCTCTTTTATTTCATTGCTGAAACTCATGTTTATAATATCATGCTCTTTCAACTACATTCCTTAATAAATAATATATTTTTTTTATTTTGTGTTAGAAGAAAATACTGATATTCGACCATTTTTTTAAATGAATTTATTTTTTATCAGACAATTTATCAAAGGTAGAGAAGTGATTTTGCTTCTTATTGTAGACATGACATGCATAAATACACACAAAAAATGTCATCATAGAATGTTGGATAGTTTTTGAGTTATGAGGGATACGCTTCATCACTGCACAGTGAATTTTGAATTCGCTCCGAAAATTTGCAAGCTTAATTCACTTCCACCCTGTATTATATCTCTTATTCCGATACAAACGGAATGCTATTACTACTAATATTAAAAATTTATCCATGACTTACTAGAAATTCTGTTATCTTTAGACATCGTAGGATATGTTTTTACTATAAGAGCAGAATAAATTCTTGTATAAAATTCTTTATTTTTGTTATGGTAATAAATAAATTTATATATTCAATTTGTGTTTGGAGTGAACTTTTTTGCACTCTTATAATTTCAGTAATGAGAATCTTTCCACACGTGTAAAAAGTTGTACTTTTCACACAAGTTACATAAATAATTATTATGCCTTACATTACGAAAAAAATCTGGGTTCAATGTACTAAATATATTCACTAGATTTTCATATTCTAGTCCTAACCAATACTTCATTATAAACAAAAACAAATGTACATGTAACAATATTACAATATTTTATAAGTTTGTAATTATTAATAAAAGCTGAAAAAATTATATTTAGTCTATTAATTACTAATTGGGGGGCAGAGACTAATTGAGATTTCCCGCTCTTTGATCGAGTCGATAGAACTGATATTTAATCCTTGCGGTGAATTTCGGTGAAGTCTGGAGGACCTAATTAGTCAAATCCACTCTCCTCATCTCCACGCTGGGGCTCCCTGGGATCTTTTAAGATGCGAAAGAGAGAGTGGTGTGAGGAAAGCAACGGGAAGCTACCGTATTTACCTTTCCCAAGAAAAACTTCAAACATGGCATGATGAGTCTTTCCACGGTGAAAGATCCCGGACGTAAACTATCCCCCAATCGGATGTCCGGCAGGTGGATGCTGAGGAAGGACACATTATGAAGCAACCCAACAGAAGAAAAGAAGATGGAGGATTGGAACGTGGAATGTAAGAACTCTTCTGCAAGCAGGTAAGTTGGAAAACTTGAAGGAAGAAATGAGAAGAAACAGAGTGGATGTGATGGGAATATCAGAAGTGAGGTGGGAAAATAGTGGGGAGTTGGTGAGTGAAGAATTTAGGTTTTTTATTCAAATGATGAGTGCAAAGGAAGTCACGGTGTTGGTGTATTACTCGGACCACGTGTGAAGGATAAAGTGATATCAGTGCGTTATGTAGATGACCGGATGATAATGGTGAGACTACAAGGGAAGAAAATGGGCTTAGTGCTAGTGCAAGTTTATATGCCACATAGTGGATCAGCAGACGAGGAAGTGGAAGAAAGCTATGACAAGATAGAAGAGATAGTTGAGAAGGAGAAGAAAGGAGCATGCGTAATCCTAATGGGTGACTGGAACACAATTGTAGGAGAGGGTCAAAAGGGAAGTACAGTTGGAAAATATGGAGTGAGAAGAAGAAATGACAGAGCAGAATCTCTGATAAATTTCTGTGAAAGAAATGCAGTGATTGCTGGAAATACATTATTCCAACAACATAAACGAAGAAGATACACATGGACATACTGCAGAAGAGGGTAAAGTCGATCAAAATGTTGCAATTTTTTAATGATATTGAGGTTATGCAATGGAGCGAAGTTCCTCAGAAAATAACATTTTGTCGTCATAACCTTCACTTATGAAGGCACGTTACAAGAATTGAATTACAATCTATAAAAAGCTGCTTTTTTATTTTACTTGTGATCGAAGTTACCTGCTTAAATAGGGTAAAGTTGATCACCATTGAATTTTTAGTTTAAGATCGATCTTAAAATATTGCGGAGTAAAGTCGATAACTGTTTATGTCTTTAAAAAAATTAAGTGTATTACGTATATTTTACTTGTTATAAGGTGTGTAAAAACAATAATAATCTTCAATATATGCCTATAGCATTATATAGTGTATCTTTTGTTACTGTGATCATACTATTCGACACAATTAGGCTATAGGTCTTCACTGTACAATCGTGACTATGATTGCCAACTTATAAAACATAAAAACATTTTTTAATACTTCACATACCGACAAACAAAGATTTAAGAATTCAAAATTTACATTGAAATATCACCCTTCAATTATAATCTAAAATGCAATTCAACATTGCTTAGGTTTATATCAGATGTTATTTGAAATCTTCCCCTCCTCATGTCACTTTAGAAACTACGTTGTTCCCATAGTCAGGTACAGAGGGGTGTACAAAATATGTTCCTTTGGCAGTGCTTCTCTTACGCAAGAAATTCACTATAATTTCGTCTTCCTTTTTTCCCCACTATCCCATCAATATAAGCTATACTATGACACTTTTCTGTTTATAAGTGTTAGTTGGAGGTATTTCGATGAACAATTTATTCTTCCTGCTGGTCCTATCTGTTTCGAGTAGGTCGATGGCATGATCGCCTTAACCCTACAAAGGTACAAGTGTTTTTAAAATAATGTTTCAATACTAACATTTACGAACTGCAAAACTATTATTTCAGGATACAATCTCAACGAAAACTACTTACGTATACTTCCTGTCTCCTTTCACTGCTGACTATAATTTAGAGTTTGTAAGACTTATTTTTCATTTAAGAGAAAAAGTTGAAAATAACAATTTTCACTTCAACGGTAATTACACAGTGTTCCCAGGCTTTTTGTTGTCCCTCTCGCTTACATTTGCAATGTAAGACAATGAAGTCAGCATAATAAGATTTCAACAAGTAACTGAGAAAATATACAATTTTCAATAAAAATCGCAAATGATCGATTTTACACCCACTGATTGACTTTACCCAATTCTACAGTACCCAAGGGACGAAAGCAGATACCAGATAGATTACATACTGGTACAGGAAAGATTCCGAAATTGCTTAAAATTGCGAAGACTTTACCAGAGGCAGATATTAACTCAAATCATGTCCTCCTGATAGGCGAAGTAGATATTCATCTGAAGAAGATAAGAGGAAGACAAGTGATGAAGAAATTAAACATAGAAAAAGTGAAGAATTAAGGAAGAAAACAATTTGAAGCAAATTTTCAAGAGAAAGCCGCTACATTAGAACCCACACCTGAGAATAGTAATGAGTACTGGACTCATCTGAAAAGCTGTATACAGACAACAGCAGAAGAAACAATAGGATACAGAGAAAGTGGGAGAATTAAGAAACCTTGGGTCGCAGGGAAAATGTTGGAGAATATGGAGGAAGGTAGAAAATGGAGAAAAAAAAAAACATCAACACAGAAGAAGGTAGAAAAAACTACAGGAAACTTAACAACGAACTAAGAAGAGAAACTGATAAGGCGAAGGAAGCCTGGATGAAAGAGAAATGGAAAGAAATAGAGGATCTAGAGCAGGCCTGGGCACCAAGAGCGAATTCTACTCTCCCACGGGGAGCCATATGACTTCTCTTCAACCCCTTTCTTCCTCGCCGAACACCGCGCAGCGTTGATGTCGGAACGGATGAATATTAAGCGTCACCGTTTAGAGTTTTGATTCGCTCCCGGTGCCCAGCCCTGATCTAGAGAGGAAAGGAAGATATGATTTAATGAACCTTACTTACTTACTGGCTTTTAAGGAACCCGGAGGTTCATTGCCGCCCTCACATAAGCCCGCCATTTGTCCCTATCCTGAGCAAGATTAATCCATTCCCTATCATCATATCCCACCTTCCTCAAATCCATTTTAATATTATCTTCCCATCTACGTCTCCGCCTCCCTAAAGGTCTTTTTCCCTCCGGCCTCCCAACTAACACTCTATATGCATTTCTGGATTCGCCCATACGTGCTACATGCCCTGTCCACCTCAAACGTCTGGATTTAATGAACAGCGAAGTAAAATGTTTGGACCTTCACAAATAAGAAAAGGAAATCCATGTGGTTGATAGAGGACGACATCGGAAATGAAACAGTCAGACAAGGAATACTGAACAGATGGACGAAAATAAAAAAAAATATATATATATATGGTTTATTTAACGATGCTCGCAACTGCAGACGTTATATCAGCGTCGCTGGTGTGCCGGAATTTTGTCCTACAGGAGTTCTTTTACATGTCAGCAAATCTACCGACATGAGCCTGTCGCTTCTTTTTACAGATAAAAGTGGTTTTATATGAAACATTCCTTAACGTGTTTTGGGAAAGCCATTGATTTAATTCCCAATATGCTCAGTCACTTAAGAGAGCAGTATTTAAAATAGTAATAATAATAACAATAACAACAACAACAATAATAATAATAATAATAATAATAATAATAATAATAATAAATGACACTTGGGAGAACATTAAACGCAGAAGAAATATGGGAAATGCCTGTTATTATTCGGTTGAGAAGCTTTTGTCATCTGGTCTGCTGTCAAAAAATCTGAAAGTTAGAAATCATAAAATAGTTATATTTCTGGTTGTTCTGTATGGTTGTGAAACTTGAACTGTCACTTTGAGAGAGGAACAGAGGTTAAGGGTGTTTGAGAATAAGGTTCTTAGGAAAATATTTGGGGCTAAGAGGGATGAAGTTACAGGAGAATGGAGAAAGTTACACAAAACAGAACTGCACACATTATATTCTTCACTGGACATAATTACGAACTATTAATAATTATATATAATAAATTTTCAGTCAAATACACTTTTCAAGTTGTGAGGTCAGATAAGCTGTTACATCACAATATTTAATACGAAGCCACTAATATTTTCGACTTTAAAAAGTCATCTTCAGGTGCATGAGATGCAAACAATATTAAAAAAAATAGGTGATAAGTTGATCTAGCAATTAATATCATAGTAAGTAATGCACGTCCTGGCATTTACAATTATATAAATTTCACACTTTTCTGAACCAACATGTCTTTCAAATTCATAATTACGAACATTAAATAAAGACGTTTGACATGGGCAGGGCATGTAGCACGTATGGGCGAATCCAGAAATGCATATAGAGTGTTAGTTGGGAGGCCGGAGGGAAAAAGACCTTTAGGGAGGGCGAGACGTAGATGAGAGGACAATTTTAAAATGGATTTGAGGGAGGTGGGATATCATGATAGAGACTGGATTAATCTTGCACAGGATAGGGACCGATGGTGGGCTTATGTGAGGGCGGCAATGAACCTGCGGGTTCCTTAAAAGCTATTTGTAAGTAGTAGTAGCAATAATAATAATAATAATAATAATAATAATAATAATAATCCAAGGCACGACAGCCCATGAAGGACCATTACCGACCAGCCGGTTGCTTGCCTCATGCCCACATGACGAAGCAGAGGTGGACGATCATCCAACCAGAATCTAGGTATCGTGTGGTTAGCACGATGATCCCCCAGCCGTTATAGTTGGCTTTCGTAACCGGATTTCGCTACCTGTCATAGCTTCCTAAGTGCATCACAATGCTGGGTGGCCACTGGCCCCATGCACTGGCCGAAATTTCATGAGAATATTTCTTCCCCCATGAGGATTCGAACCAGATGGTAATCAATGATTGAAAGAATTATAGTTTGTCCTTCAAATGTGTATAAATTTGATCAGAACAAATGTAACTTTTCGTTATGAAAAGAGGAGTTTTACAATGTTACATTTGTTCGGATCAAATTTCTGCACATTTAAAGGACAAAGCTAAAATTCTTTCAATAATTTATTATATAAACAATCTTGGTGCATTATTTAACATACTGCAAAATTTGTGAAATATCTGGCTCCACTAACAAAAATGGTCACGAGTTGCCACTGTGCATTAATCATAATACATTGCTCTCTTAAATTGACTGAGCATATTGGGAATTAAATCAATGGCTTTCACAAAAATCCTATAACATATTTAATATAAAATAATTTTTATCTCGAGAAGGATTAAAAAAACGAGCAACATTGTATTTAACTTGTTTGTTTGAAATATTTCAAAGATTAACACCCGGAAATTAATGACATTACTTGCGGTACATTCTAGTTCGATTAATTAAAATGTGTCTCAGTGAAACGTTCAGCAGAGTTCGTATAGGTCAGTTTCTGTAAGATGTATTCCCAATTCACTGTGGGCTAAAGCAAGGAGATGCACTATCACCTTTACTTTTTAACTTTGCTCTAGAATATGCCATTAGGAAAGTCCAGGATAAAAGAGAGAGTTTGGAATTGAACGGGTTACATCAGCTGCTTGTATATGCGGATGAAGTGAATATGTTACGAGAAAATCCACAAACGATTAGGGAAAACACGGGAATTTTACTGGAAGCAAGTAAAGAGATAGGTTTGAAACTAAATACCGAAAAGACAAAGTATATGATTATGTCTCGTGACCAGAACATATTACGAAATAGAAATATAGAAATGGCAAATTTATCCTTTGAAGAGATGAAAAATTTCTAATAACTTGGAGCAACAGTAACAAAATAATATAAATAACATATGGAGGAAATTAAACGCAGAATAAATATGGGAAATGCCTGTTATTATTCGGTTGAGAAGCTTTTATCATCCAGTCTACTATCAAAAAATCTGAAAGTTAGAATTTATAAAACAGTTATATTATCGGTTGTTCTTTATGGTTGTGAAACTTGGATTCTCACTTTGAGAGAGGAACATAGGTTAAGGGTGTTTGAGAATAAGATGCTTAGGAAAATATTTGGGGCTAAGGGGGATGAAGTTATAGGAGAATGGAGGAAGTTACACAACACCGAACTGCACGCATTGTATTCTTCACCTGACATAATAATTAGGACGTTTGAGATGGGCAGGGCATGTAGCACGTATGGGCGAATCCAGAAATGCATATAGAGTGTTAGTTGGGAGGCTGGAGGGAAAAAGACCTTTGGGGAGGCCGACACGTAGATGCGAAGATAATATTAAATATATTTGAGGGAGGTGGGATATGATGATAGAGAATGGATTAATCTTGCTCACGATAGGGACCGATGGCGGGCTTATGTGAGGGCGGCAATGAACCTCCGGGTTCCTAAAACGCCAGTAAGTAAGTAACTTACGGTACATTCTATATAGACAAAATATCACGTATAAATAAAATCAGAACTTAACCAACTTCCCTGATACAACTGTAATAGCTTGCCGCTGAGCGATTGCTGTGGTCCTGTTCAGGTGCTCATCTAGTCTGACCTTGCTTCCACGTCATAAATGCGCAATCTGCCGATCACTGCCCTATAACTTCTGTATAAAGAATTTTCTCATAAAGTTGGAAAATTGAAAACTGCAGCAGTGTTCCATATTTTATACTCACCTTGTACAGTACCTACTAGTTAATTTATCCGCAAAATATGAACATAAATTATAATAATTTTTAGTCCCATATTTTTTGTCTCCGACCTTGTAGCTTACTCTCTCGGCGGCGCATTGAATTCACTGCTGTAAGTAAGATTCGATCCTGCAACAATGAATTCTATGCAGTATCAACTCCTTGTAGATCTCATCAGAGGGCAGAATACAGCTACTAAATCTCGTCGCCAATATATTACATCAGCAGATTTCAAGCTTCCATAAATTTAGGTAATCTAATTTCCATAGTAACAAAACAATAGTTCTGTCACCAGACAACGGCCTTCCTTCTGAAATTTGTTACGTGATTTCGTTGAAGTGTGAAGTTAATCTGAAGACTTGTACAAAAACTTAAGCATACAAATTTTCTCTCTTCTTTCATTTTCGCTCAACAAGAGACCGTACGAAAATCAACAGTTCCTTCGAAAAATCGTACACGGGTATGTACTCTGAAGGAAGCGTTCAATTTAAACTCTTCCCTGTCAATGAAAATTTAACTACACAAAATTAGCTTCAAATTAATATAACATGAGTAGACCTTTTCAGGCTATTTTTTATGCTTACCAAGATTCTTAATAATTATCCTTCTGCTTTCCACTTTAGTTAAAAGTTTAAACTGAATACAAACATTTTTGTCTGAAACCTATTTTATTATTAGTTCTTATAGGAAGGGTGGGGCAGCCTATTATCTCGAAAGATTCAACGATAGTACAATTATTATTATTGTTATTATTATTATTATTATTATTATTATTATTATTAATACTATTATTACTATTATTAACAAAATAGCTATCGTTTCACGCCCTTTAATTTTCTTGTTCTCTGAATTTACTTCTTGCAGTTAAGCTTTTCTTTGTGTTATTCCTCCTTCCCGTACTCTCTCTCCTATTATTTCTTCTTCTTTTTGTTTCTTCTATTGTTTCAGATAACCTACGATGAGTTCAAAGTTGAGCATTCAAGCCATTTCAGAAAGTACAGACTCTCTCAAGGGTACAAAAAGAATGCAGTATCTTGCTACATTCGCAGGTGTGTTTCCGTACACTATATTATAGCGATAAAAGAAAGGTAAATGCATTATAACGGAATCAAGGAAAACTAGAAAAGACGATACGAAATTGAGACTTTTCTATTTCCAAGATTCTGATACGCACTTAACACATAGGCCTAATTGATAATGAATACTAGTTTTTGCACGATCATATTTTTAGAATTGTAAATCTATACTACTAATAAAAAATTTAACTTAAATTTTTCTGGTAATTTTCGCTTTTACAAAAACAATTGTTAATATGTATAATGAACTGTCCTGAAACCTAAAACCGCAATTCTGAAAATTTTGTTTCTATGTCTATATGTTTGTTACCTTTTTATGCGATAATGACTGAACCGATTTCTATGAAAAATTGGTATGTAAAATAAGTTAGGCCCCACTTAGATTTTAGGCTCTATGAAATTCAAAATAACTACTAGGGAAAACATGGTAATTTTACTTGAAGCAAGTAAAGAGAGAGGTTTGAAAGTAAATACCGAAAAGACAAAGTATATGATTATGTCTCGTGACCAGAACATATTACGAAATAGAAATATAGAAATGGCAAATTTATCCTTTGAAGAGATGGAAAAATTCAAATAACTTGGAGCAACAGTAACAAAATAATATAAATAACATAGGGAGGAAATTAAATGCTGAATAAATATGGGAAATGCCTGTTATTATTCGGTTGAGAAGCTTTCGTCATTCAGTCTGCTGTCAAAAATCTGAAAGTTAGAATTCATAAAACAGTTATATTACTGGTTGTCCGTATGGTTGTGAAACTTAGACTCTCACTTTGAGAGAGGAACAGATGTTAAGGGTGTTTGAGAATAAAGTGCTTACGAAAATATTTGGGGCTAAGACAGATAAAGTTACAGGAGAATGGAGAAAGTTACGCAACGCAGAACTGCACGCATTGTATTCTTCAGCTGACATAATTAGGAATATTAAATCCAGACGTTTGAGATGGGCAGGGCATGTAGCACGTATCGGTGAATCCAGAAATGCATATAGAGTGTTAGTTGGGAGGCCGAGAGGCAAAAGACCTTTGGGGAGGTGGAGACGTAGATGGAAGGATAATATAAAAATGGATTTGAGGGAGGTGGGAAATGGTGATAGTGATTGGATTAATCTCTCTTAGGATAGGGATAGATGGCGGGCTCATGTGAGGACGGCAATGAACCTCCGGGTTCTCTGAAAGCCATTTGTAAGTTTGAAATTCCAAATACTTTCTTTAAGAAGGGGGCAATAGAAGGGAGTGAATTAAATACATCGAAATATCTCGCTTATTATTGACTTTTTAGCATAATATTATATAACAAAAGTTGCTTTTGAAAATGTTTTTGGTAAGTTTCATTCTAAGCAAAATTTTTATTTGACTGATTAACGAGATATATGAGTTTTAAAATAAAAATGCTCTTTACATCCGTGTCGCCTCAATCAGGCTGTTCTAATAAAATGAAAACAAATTTCTCTGCGATAGTTTAAGTTGGTCTTATACAACAAACAGAAGATATTCAATTAACACTCTTTTTTAACTTATTGAGTATTCCCAAACTAATAAAACACATATTCAGGGTGCTATACAAGAACAGACACATAATATGTTGTACAACACAATACGAGTATAACAAATCATAAACCTATAGTGTGAAAAAACATAAAATGTCTAGAATTAAGGAAAGAGTTTTAGGAAAAGAGAAGAGAAAGTTTCAAATCATGAAATAAATAAACCAACAGAGAATTAAAACAAATATCTTGCCAAAAACTTTTTTTTTGTTAAACATTTCTTAAAATACCGGGAATTTATTAATACTGTGTATTCTAAAGAAGTTGATTATAAGCAGGGAAAGGATTTATATGTAAATACATATTTACTTATAAAGCTAATATAATTTATATTTTGCATTATCTTTATGTTTCACAATGTGTAGGGTTGAAAAATCCTACTTTTATTTTCCATATTTTTCCATATTTTAGAGTTTAGTACATATTTTCGTTAATTTCCATATATTTTCCATATTTCATATAAAACAGTCCATATTATATTAGGTTTAACAATAAAACAAAACAAAATTCCATTAACTTTTAAAAATACATTTCAACAATAGAGATTTAAACACATGTTCAGTAATCCCTTTAACATCAGAGTTATTTGAAAATTAGCAGTCCTATCAACAATGGGAAAGTAAGTTACAAAACTGTATTAATTTAATTAAAAATTTTTAACAGACTTCAGTTGTGCAGCTCAACAGTTAAATGCCAGTCAGAGTACACATAGGTTCAGTTTTGTAAATCATACTATAAAGACGGTAAATATGCCAAAAGTACGTCATTCAGTCAATTTAAAATCAAAACTAACAAGTTACATTTCAGAATTTAAAGAAGATGGTTTATCAACTGACAATAAAATATTATTTTGTAATTTGTGTCAGTGTGCAGTATCATCTACACAAAAGTTCCTGGTGCAACAACACATTACAACTAGTAAACATCAGGCCAACAAACAACTAAATTCCAAGCAGAGACAATTGTTTTTAACACAACCAACAACATCGAATGTAAGATCTGAGTTTAACATCGACCTGTGCCGTTCTCTCATCTCTGCTGATATTCCTCTCTACAAACTAAAGAATAAGGTCTTCAGGGAATTCCTTGAAAAATATACTCAACATACAATCCCGGATGAGTCAACACTTAGGAAGACGTATGCTCCATCCATCTACGATGAGACAATACAGAAGATAAGAGATGAAATTAAAGATAGTTCAATTTGGGTTTCCATTGATGAGACTCCCGACAAAGAAGGTAGACTTGTTGGTAATGTAGTTATCGGTTTGTTAAGTGAACAATATTCTGAACGAATTCTTTTACATTGTGATGTTCTAGAAAAGTGCAATAACAAAACTATAGTTAAACTGTTCAACGAAGCTATGGGTATCCTGTGGCCAAAGGGTATTATGTACGATAATGTGTTATTCTTTATTAGCGATGCTGCCCCTTATATGGTCAAAGCTGGACAAGCATTATCTGTTGTATATCCTAAATTGACTCATTTTACTTGTGTGGCGCATGCATTTCATCGTGTGGCAGAAGTGGTCAGAGACAATTTCCCTAAAGTAGATTTGTTGATTTCATCAGTGAAAAAAGTATTTCTCAAAGCTCCCAGTAGAGTTAACGTGTTGAAAGAAATGTACCCTGAAATTCCATTGCCACCAAAGCCAATTTTAACTAGATGGGGTACATGGCTAGAAGCAGTTGAATATTATGCCGAACATATAGACTCTATTAACAATGTTCTCCTTGCATTGGACTCTGAAGATGCAGTCTCAATTGATACTGCGAAAACAGTTACCTGTGACATAAGTAAGTGTGAAGAATGACTTAGCTCACATTCAGCATACATTTTCATGCATCATAAAAACGCTCAAAAGTCTCCAAAATAGGCACCTTTCACTATCTGAAAGTTTTGAAATTATAAATAGTACTGTGGAACAACTGAATCGTGGTAGAGGTAAAGTTGCAGATGCAGTAAGAGCTAAGGTGGACACTGTACTTTCAAAAAACCCTGGATATGAAGAACTACAAAAGGTTGTTGCTGTGATGAGTGGTGAATCAACAGTGAAGATTAACTTGGACTTATCCCCAGCAGACATTGTGAAATTGAATTATGTACCAGTTACTTCTTGTGACGTCGAACGCTCTTTTAGTCAGTATAAATCTATCCTCAGAGACAATAGAAGAAGATTCACTTTTCAGCACTTGAAAGAAATGTTTGTAACCTATTGTTATGGTAACAGACAATAAAAATTGTGTTTTGTTGAAACTACATTGGAAGATAAGGTACGTCCATTATATTTTTTGTTTAGTTTGATTAAAATGTACCAATATTTAACGTACATAGTCATTTTTTTATAATTTTAAGTCCATATTTAATTCCATATTTTGGTAAAAATCCATATTTAATTCCATATTTTGGTAAAAATAACTACATATATATTTACATATTTCATATATTTTTAGTCCATATAAATCCGTTCCCTGATTATAAGTTATAAAAAATTCTTAATTCCTTTCGTATCAAAAGTTACTGAGCCATTCTGAGAAAAAAAAATGGTATTTGTTTGTAGCAAGTGCAGTGAAGCGCAAGGGTATGATTGGTACTATATAATTTTTAGGATATTTTTGTATGAATGAATACGCAAGTAAACAAACCCGTAACTGCTGCAGTCCAGGAACAGAAACCTGTTTCATCGGGCAACAAGTTTCGCTCCCTGGTGATAACCAAAGCTCGGAACTTGGGGACTTATGTGTCGTGCGCATGAATAAGAACAAAGCTCACGCTGCAAGTGCTCAGGGACAGTCGTATGCACTAAGAAAGTGGTCACATCGAATGAGAGGAAGACGGACGAGGAAACTGTGTTATGTCGAAGCCAATGACATTCAGAGAATTACAGATAAACGGTCTGTTTGAGGAATTGGAAAATACATGTTACTAGAATGGATATTACATAAGTTTGAAAATACATTTTTTAAATTTTAGGTACAGAATTTCGTGGAGGAATTCGAAGGAGATACATTATTTTCTTCGAATTGAGAGTTTATATTTTTTAAGTTGTGCTAAACTAGACGCTGGAAACCGGCATTCAATGAAAGACATTATAGTCCCTTAAATTAGTGGAAAATTTGTCCATAGCCATGGATCAAGTAGCAGAGGAACCTACCGTAGAACAAATTGAAAACTATTTTGAGAAAAATTTAGGATATACTTATCTTTCTCACATACGAGATCAGCTAGCAATTGCTGAAAATCAACAGAAAACACTGACAGTGAAAATATTCAATATTTTAAGTTTGCTCCCGTCACTTCATGTGACTTGGAAATAAGTTTTTCTCGTTTCATATCAGCGAAGAAGTTATGGGTTTGAAAATATTCGAATGTACGTAGTCATACACTGTAATAAAATGTACAGAGCAGAACAGTAAATTTGATATATTTCTCATGTTTATTTTTATTATATATGCTGTAAAATTACGTGTTTCAACCTGCCATAATACTATCAATTTGTTGTTCCAGCCAGAAACCCTTTTATAGCAGACCTGACAGTACCCCCGTGCTGGAAGCGGGAGTTTGTTGACATTGAAGTCCGGTCGCTTAGCCACGTGCAAAGACACAAGTCCCCAAGTTCCGAGCTTTGGTGATAACTGATAAGGGTTCCATCGAATCGCTATAATATCATGTAATAAATTAGTATCTAACATTTCTCTTCCGTAGTATGCACGACATCGTTCTGCGCTGGGCAGCTGATTGGCTGGAGCTCGCCTTTCACAGACAGGTTGATAAACAGAAACTACACGGGCAATCCACACATAACTGCCTCCGAGTGGGAGTGGACGCTTCCAGTCACCACGCTGGGTGCTCTGACGTCGTCCATCCCTTGTGGATATTGCGTCACGAAAATGGGCTGTAAGCCCATGCTCACTATCATGATCGTGCCCATGTATATAAGCTGGGCCATATTTACAATCTCCAGGTAAGACTGCTTTACACTTCTGCTCAGTGTTGCCAACTCAGAATTCCATTTACCGCTGCACAAGCTTAAAAAAAACCGCTAAACTGTAGTTGAAAAACTCCAGATTTTTCTTAACACACCACTTTGAAATTTGAAATACAAACTATACAGTTTTAGAAACTGGGGAATTTTATAAAAATGTAGACTAAATTATGGGAAGTGTGCATCACTTCGTAGGCTCTATTTTCTATGTAAAATCGTATGCACAATTAAAACTGAATATTTTGCATTCAATATATCACCTTACACCATTTACATCGAGCTTTCCAACTATCACCGGAAACTTCTTCCACCCAATCTTCCAATACGGTATGTTTTTTCACACATCTCTAAACTTTTGTACGTATGGAGTTTTACGCGGCATTTTTCTTCAAAATTGAATGAAGTAGATCAAGAATAATATAGTGGGCACTTCGGAAACAATCACATTCACAATCAAACCAGTCCGTTGGAAATCTGATTTCACACTGAGCTGGAGAAGTGCCTGCCAACAATGAGTCTGGTTTTAAGTTTTAAGTATGTCTGTGTTACATAAACTACAATGCGGAATGATAAATTAAATAACATATAATATACGACGACATTACGATATTTGGATCATATCAGGAGACAAAGAGGAAGGCATAAAGTAGGAAAGACTGGAGAATGCTGGGTTTGCAGTGAAAGACCTGCTCATGGGCAGAACACCATGAATGAATGGATGAATGAATCATAATATAAGTTATCATAAATGAAAATAATAATTCAGTTCATTATCTACTCTTTACGATTAAACATACCAATTCATTTACGAAAACAATGCATATATGATTAGACTAAGAGTGTAACGAATGCGGAATAACTTATTTGTACAACAATGGATGGGGCAGGAAATGGACATGGTTGTACGAAATCGAGTTAGCATAATTATTGATATCTTATACTCGCACAATGAAAAATTGTGATGATATCATATTAATCTCTGGTTTATGATTAACTAATATTGCTGTCCGCAGGTACATATAAAAAACAATAATAAAATCTTTACAAAAAAAAACTTAAAAATATCGTCTCCCTCTGCCGGAATCATAAAAAAACGCCAAATAAATAGCTAGCCGCTGACGGTAAAATTCTGTAGCTGACCATAGTCCTGAAAATACCAGATTTAGCTACAAAACCGCTGACTTGGCAACACTGCTTCTGCTATCATTCATGCACATCATATGTCCTGCCCATTGTTGTCCTTTGGCATTTACTAGTTTTATAATTGCAGATCTGTTATATAAACCATGAATATCGTTACTTCGGCTATGTGTCGATTAGGTACCTTCCCCGAAGTTAAAGAAGCGGATTTTCGAGCATAAAATGCATGTGGGGATGACTTGACTTGTCGGGATGGGGAGATCCTGTGGGAATGTGTGTGATCCAGGCTCCCGGACTTAAATGTTGCATTTTATTAAACGTGGAGTATCTTTCTGGGTGCTACTCTAGAAGAAATGTAACAAACATTACAACATTGCCTCTTATGGAGGCTGCCCGTAATGCATTCCTTATTTGAAGAATGTCATGTGTCCACATACGGCTCAGACAGGCCTGCAGAACTGTAGCTCTTGAGAGCGACTGCTTTCCTCCCCTCTTTTACCCCACCCACCTTTTCTACCTGTGCGGTCACGGCGTTCAAATTACGCTCGGCTGTATCAACATTCATTCTCGGGGCGGAAGTCGGTCATCCCCAATAGAAGTGGAGTGAGGCTGACGTCATAGTTCCCCTACTTTGCGAATTCTGCAGCCCTGGGCTCAGACATACAGAAAATCCAGAATCTCTTCTTCCGTACCAGTAATGCTAAAAATGTGTTTTCCAGTGAAAATTCTGACACCAAATTTTATCACAATGTATTCTTTTAATATTTCATACAATGAGGAAGTATGTTATAGATATATATGTAGGCCTATAATTTATATTATTTCTAAAATTCAAATTCTAAGTTCACATTTAATTTGACTCATCTATTTACTGTAATCCATTTTTATTCTTGTATGCGTAATATTATTATGTGTTTTTGACAACCCAGGATGCCTGGGCAGACGATTTCTTGGAAATAAATTATATAATGTACGAAATTAAACTAATTCCAGAACAATAGTTCTTCCAGGATTTTCTATTTCACCCCCTTTACCCCTTACTTCATCTGAAGACAAAGATGGATAAGTCTTGAACATATTTTTCATAACTTATTTAGGCTATTTAACTAGCAATGTAAAATGTCGAAGTCTCTTCACCAATCACCAAACTGTTTTGCATCTTTCCTCATATGTAAAACAGTATGTTCAACTTAGTTACAATAAGTAGTCTCTGTAATTTAAAACCTTGTTAACTGCCCAACATTCTTGACTAATTCACTAATGCTTCCCAATATTCTTCACTCTTCACATGTAATAGTATAGTACGATACAAGGTTGGGAAACGTGCTTTTTACAAAATCGAAGAAAAGTTTGAAAATCGAGGAGGAGTTTTTCAGTTTCTGAGATTTTGTAATGCACTTCACAAACAGGTATTTTACAGTATTTTTTGCACGATAATATATCTTGAAAATAATATTTTTAAAAATATTAATATATAGTACCTACGTACGTTGAACTATGAACAGCTCACTGATTCTCAGCAAGAAGTTTGTCATAGGTGTCGGTAGATGGCTGGAGTAGTTTTAATTACAACCCTAGAGTAGTTATTTGTAATATTTCAACATACTTATCTACGTTGGCAACTCTGGATTCAGTAAAATCAACTACCAATAGTGGCGGCCGTTTGTTGTAATGACGAAAAAACACACTATCGTGCAAAAAAAACATTATTTCAACTTAGCGGTGACAAATAGCCTCTGTGACCTAAAAACCATAAACAAATATGTTGACCTTCTCAGTCTGGGCAAGGCCCTCAATATGTTATTATGATAAAAAAAATCCGTATAAATAGCTTAAACACAAAAAATATGTAGAGTTCTCAGTCTGGACAAGACTCCCAAGAAGTTATTTAAGAAACTATATATAATGATCAGGGAAAGGATTTATATGTAAATACATATTTACTTATAAAGCTAATATAATTTATATTTTGCATTATCTTTATGTTTCACAATGTGTAGGGTTGAAAAATCCTACTTTTATTTTCCATATTTTTCCATATTTTAGAGTTTAGTACATATTTTCGTTAATTTCCATATATTTTCCATATTTCATATAAAACAGTCCATATTATATTAGGTTCAACAATAAAACAAAACAAAATTCCATTAACTTTTAAAAATACATTTCAACAATAGACATTTAAACACATGTTCAGTAATCCCTTTAACATCAGAGTTATTTGAAAATTAGCAGTCCTATCAACAATGGGAAAGTAAGTTACAAAACTGTATTAATTTAATTTAAAATTTTTAACAGACTTCAGTTGTGCAGCTCAACAGTTAAATGCCAGTCAGAGTACACATAGGTTCAGTTTTGTAAATCATACTATAAAGACGGTAAATATGCCAAAAGTACGTCATTCAGTCAATTTAAAATCAAAACTAACAAGTTACATTTCAGAATTTAAAGAAGATGGTTTATCAACTGACAATAAAATATTATTTTGTAATTTGTGTCAGTGTGCAGTATCATCTACACAAAAGTTCCTGGTGCAACAACACATTACAACTAGTAAACATCAGGCCAACAAACAACTAAATTCCAAGCAGAGACAATTGTTTTTAACACAACCAACAACATCGAATGTAAGATCTGAGTTTAACATCGACCTGTGCCGTTCTCTCATCTCTGCTGATATTCCTCTCTACAAACTAAAGAATAAGGTCTTCAGGGAATTCCTTGAAAAATATACTCAACATACAATCCCGGATGAGTCAACACTTAGGAAGACGTATGCTCCATCCATCTACGATGAGACAATACAGAAGATAAGAGATGAAATTAAAGATAGTTCAATTTGGGTTTCCATTGATGAGACTCCCGACAAAGAAGGTAGACTTGTTGGTAATGTAGTTATCGGTTTGTTAAGTGAACAATATTCTGAACGAATTCTTTTACATTGTGATGTTCTAGAAAAGTGCAATAACAAAACTATAGTTAAACTGTTCAACGAAGCTATGGGTATCCTGTGGCCAAAGGGTATTATGTACGATAATGTGTTATTCTTTATTAGCGATGCTGCCCCTTATATGGTCAAAGCTGGACAAGCATTATCTGTTGTATATCCTAAATTGACTCATTTTACTTGTGTGGCGCATGCATTTCATCGTGTGGCAGAAGTGGTCAGAGACAATTTCCCTAAAGTAGATTTGTTGATTTCATCAGTGAAAAAAGTATTTCTCAAAGCTCCCAGTAGAGTTAACGTGTTGAAAGAAATGTACCCTGAAATTCCATTGCCACCAAAGCCAATTTTAACTAGATGGGGTACATGGCTAGAAGCAGTTGAATATTATGCCGAACATATAGACTCTATTAACAATGTTCTCCTTGCATTGGACTCTGAAGATGCAGTCTCAATTGATACTGCGAAAACAGTTACCTGTGACATAAGTAAGTGTGAAGAATGACTTAGCTCACATTCAGCATACATTTTCATGCATCATAAAAACGCTCAAAAGTCTCCAAAATAGGCACCTTTCACTATCTGAAAGTTTTGAAATTATAAATAGTACTGTGGAACAACTGAATCGTGGTAGAGGTAAAGTTGCAGATGCAGTAAGAGCTAAGGTGGACACTGTACTTTCAAAAAACCCTGGATATGAAGAACTACAAAAGGTTGTTGCTGTGATGAGTGGTGAATCAACAGTGAAGATTAACTTGGACTTATCCCCAGCAGACATTGTGAAATTGAATTATGTACCAGTTACTTCTTGTGACGTCGAACGCTCTTTTAGTCAGTATAAATCTATCCTCAGAGACAATAGAAGAAGATTCACTTTTCAGCACTTGAAAGAAATGTTTGTAACCTATTGTTATGGTAACAGACAATAAAAATTGTGTTTTGTTGAAACTACATTGGAAGATAAGGTACGTCCATTATATTTTTTGTTTAGTTTGATTAAAATGTACCAATATTTAACGTACATAGTCATTTTTTTATAATTTTAAGTCCATATTTAATTCCATATTTTGGTAAAAATCCATATTTAATTCCATATTTTGGTAAAAATAACTACATATATATTTACATATTTCATATATTTTTAGTCCATATAAATCCGTTCCCTGATAATGATGATAAACAAATCCACAGAAGATAGTTTATGGTTAGCTTTTTCTTTTTATAAATAATCTATACATTGCCATCTGCTGTTATAATCAGTCCTGACGGCCTTATCTCTACCAGGTTAAATAAATAAATCTAATCTAATCTAATCTAATCTAAGCTTGAGTTTCATATTTACTCCGCTAGATGCCTCCACCACTGACGGAAGTTTCGTAGTTAATTACAATAGATGGCGCACGTCTTAATATTTCATTGCTTACGAAAAGATGCACGTGCGCACAATACGTTCAATCCCCGGTATTCTGTCAATTTTAATGCACACATGTTAGCGTGGTGAGGCTTAAGGCGACCTGTGGTTGTTAAAGTATGTTAATTTTTTTTAAGATTTTACAAATAATGGAATTACACATATCAAAATTCATATAAATTTGAGATAGGCCTATATTATATAATTTTAGAGATAAATCATTGAAATTGAAATTTTAATGTACAGCATCAATATAAAAAAAAAAAACCGGACCGACCCTTGTAGCTGATTTCAAAGCATTGTTCACTCCAGAGCACGATAGACTGTTAACTAAGACTTTCGTGGTTCGAATCCTGCCTGGGGAGGAAACGTTTTTTGTTCCTTATTCAAATTTATTCCCAATACTTTTCGATTGCTGGTAAAATTCATGTTCTGGGAATAATATGTTAATTAAGTAGTAAAATATCGCTGCAATCGAAAAGTATTGGGAATAAATTTGAATAAGGAACAAAAATAAATTTCCTTCCCGGGCAGGATTTGAACCACTAAAGTCTTAGTTACCAGTCTATCGTGCTCTGAAGTGAACAATGCTCTGAAATCAGCTACAAGGTTCTGTCCGGTTTTTTTGCCACTACTTTACAAGACTCTTAAATTAGTTACAAGTATATCTGTTTCGCTTCAGTACACTATTTCACCAATGGAATGTAAGAATGTTTCTCTGCAATGCGAACATGAAAGTTATGACAGATATGTGTGCAGACACATGAATTTAATATATAATTTTTTAATTAGAAGAATCCGATGGTATTTGTAATTTTTATTCATGTTTATATGCCTTAAAATCCCGCAAAAACTAAATTTTTTAAAACTTTTTCTTTGGGTCGAAAATCGAAACCAATTATAGGTACCGGTGTAGACACACGTATTAAACACTTTCTAAAAGAATTAGCACAATCGGTTGGAATTTATAGGTTTTATTAACGTTTATACAAATCGCAATTTTAGCCCAATCAGAGATCTCCATTCGTGCAATACTGTCGATTTCATATTGTCACTTTTGTCTTGTCGCTGAAGATTCACAAAATGTTTCTTCACATCAATAAGGAGCATCATAACCTAATATTATTAACGAACTCAGAAATTATCCACCAACACAAATTCCATCAACATCAAATTGTAAATTTATAATGCAAAGGAATCATACTTATTGCTATTTAAGTTAATAATTTCAATGCATCTGAAAACCGAAGAAAGACACTTAGGGCCGTATTCATAGACATTCTTAGCGCGGGCTTCCGGTGGATGATCAGCGAACTAACGTTTTTCGTATTTATAAACCAGTGTTAGCGATATTATATGCTATGAATCCTGTACAAGTAGCCAGTTGATAGTCGGGGCTAGTTTAGCACGCTCGTAGCGCAGGCTAGCGAAATGTCAGTGAATAGCACCCTGAAAATTTTTGTTGTAGAAAAGATTGTAACTTCTCATACCCTTTGCAGCAATACGTAAGCCAAAATTATTACTTATTTAAAATTAATTGATTATATTTTTACCTTTAAGAGTCTTGAATATAAAAGAGAGCCAAGATCTTGGCGTCGAGAATGTGAGCAGTAACTTACTTACTTACTTACTTACTTACTACCTTACTGGCTTTTAAGGAACCCGGAGGTTCATTGCCGCCCTCACATAAGCCCGCCATTGGTCCCTATCCTGAGCAAAATTAATCCAGTCTCTATCATCATAACTCACCTCCCTCAAATCCATTTTAATATTATCTTCCCATCTACGTCTCGGCCTCCCTAAAGGTCTTTTTCCCTCCGGCCTCCCCAACTAACACTATTTATTATTATTTATTATTTATTTATTTAAATTTAAATATACAGAATAAAGAATATAATTACAAAACAAACAAGAGAAATAGAAATAAAATAATACAAGCAATATAAAAAGAGGATACAGTAGTGTTAACAAAATTTGAGACCGAATGAGCAGCGCTCGTGCTCGGTCGCAGTTCAGATATAATATTAAAATAAAAAAAATAAATAAGTAAAATAAAATAGGAACTAAAATATAATTACAGCGGCAATGGAATTATATAATATAATATTAACACTAGAGAAGAATAATATCGCACGTGAAAAGTAGGACTAATATATATTTCAAAATTATAGAATATAAATATAATATAGGTTGATTAATTCATACACATAGGCTATAAATTTATCTAATCAAATTGAAGATATTAACACGTTTCTAATTTTCTTGTTATATGTTAGTGGGTTACGTGTTAGAAGTTCTTGGTGTAATTTAGTTAAAGCATTGTACAACCGAGGGCCAAAATTAATGCTATGCTTTAGACCAGCAGATGTGAGACATTTAGGTTCTACTAATGTTGAATTAATATTTCGTCTTGTGTCATAATTGCGTGTCTGTAATACAAACTTATTACGATTTTTATGATAAACACTCTATATGTATTTCTGGATTCGCCCATACGTGCTACATGTGAGCAGTAACACTTGAATAAATCACAACGTAATTTTTCTAATAAATATTTTTTCCCTGCGTATGTCTTGAGCACACGGCACAAGATCTCCCGTCAAACTTTGTAGTAACTATGATTTCTCTACCAGCATTTAGAAAATGAAAAGCAATACACAGCACAGCTGCTATGTTGATTTCATGATTTATTAATTTTTCAGGTCTTTTCCTGTTTTGCTGCTATCCCGATTCCTTGCAGGCTTTGGACTTGGAATGCACGAAATTCTAATTCCCATGTACGTGGGAGAGATCTCCGACGAAGAAACTCGAGGGTTTCTAGGTAATGAACCCAGGTAATATAAACAAGTGACAATATTGATAAAACTGTATGATATCTGCATTACGTAGTCTACATAAGGTAAATTATACTGAATTTGTTTAATGAGCAAAAATATTTCAATTAGCGTTCCCTTAAAGCTGTTTTCAAATGAACTAAAATGCAAATATTTCATTAACTACAGCATTCACAATTTTATTGAAGGGCTCCCTGCAAAAAGGGGTTAGCTCCATGTTTTGGGCAAACTTAATGCCTTGTTTGTTTCATGCGTTAAAAAATATCTACGATGTTTTAGTGTAAGAACGGTGTGATTCCGAGCATATTCTGCAAAAATGTTTGAAAGAAAAGGTGAAGACTCAGAATCTTCTTTCTTAATTTTAATTTTTTTTTTTACATTTTAACGTCTGATAATATCTGTGATCGAGGTTCTGGCTGATGTGTACATCTATTATCAGACAGTACATCTCACTTGACAATATGTGTCAGAGAAAGAACAATTATTTCCATACATCTGAAGTGTTCTACAGAGTAAACAACAGAGAATAAGGTGTACTTATTGGGTCAATTGTAAGGTTCAAACTTGACTTCGGACAGTTGACGAAACAACAATACATTACTATTTTGTCGAATCACCGATACTGCGCTATCTCCGTAATCGGGAAGTGGGAGCTCGCCTGCCCATAGTAGCTGTTTCCCGGACGGGAGATAATTTGCTCATCTACCATAAGACTGAATGTTGAGTGGACAGAGGATTTACAATAGCTATTTTCCCGCAATAAAGCCACTGTGATCCAAGTGATGATAAGTGCGGGGTTGCTGTTCATCTACACCACAGAGGCAATCGGCAACCTGCCCATAGTGGCCGCCATCAACTCCATGGCCCCCGTACTCGCCCTCAGCGTGGTTCCCTTCATACCAGAGTCGCCCTACTTCCTGGCTAGTAGGGGCAGGTTGGACATGGCGGAGGAAAACCTAATCTGCCTGTACGGTGCCGACAATGATCAAGTCAGCCAGGTCAGTATTCGTTGCACTAACTAGACCACATGCCTAGCGTTAAATAAATAAATAAATAAATAAATAAATAAATAAATAAATAAATAAATAAATAAATAAATAAATAAATAAATAAATAAGTAAATAAATAAATAAGTAAATAAATAAATAAGTAAATAAATAAATACATAAATAAGTAAATAAATAAATGAATAAATAAATAGGATGAATAAGTGAATAAATACATAAATAAATAAATGAAAGAAAATGGATGAATAAGTGAATAAATACATACATAAGAAAATAAACAAACAAAAATAAATGAATAAATGAAAGAAAATGAATAAATAAATAAATAAATAAATAAATAAAAGAAAATGGATGAATAAGTGAATAAATACATACATAAGAAAATAAACACACAAATAAATAAATGAGTAAATGAACAAATGAAAGAAAATGAATAAATAAATAAATAAATAAAATATATATATAACTAAATAAGTAAGTAAATTAATGCATAAATAAATAAATGAGTAAATTAAAGAAAATGAATTTATTTATTTTATTGGGTTATTTTACGACGCTGTATCAACATCTAGGTTATTTAGCGTCTGAATGATACGAAGGTGATAATGCCGGTGAAATGAGTCCGGGTTCAAGCACCGAAAGTTACCAAGCATTTGCTCGTATTGGGTTGAGGGGAAACCCCGGAAAAAACCTCAACCAGGTAACTTGCCCCGACTGGGATTCGAACCCGGGCCACCTGGTTTCGCAGCCAGACGCGCTGACCGTTACTCCACAGGTGTGGGTAAGAAACTGAATGAATGAATGAATGAATGAATGAATGAATGAATGAATGAATATTCACTCATTCATTCATTTACTCTTCTGTTGAAGGACAGTTCTTTCACTGCAAATCCAGCTTTCTCCAGTCTTTCCTATTTTCTGCCTTCCTCTTTGTTTCCTCATATGACCCATGTATCTTAATGTCGTCTATCATCGGATATCTTCTTCTACCTTGAATTCTTCTTCCGTTCACCATTCCTTCCAGTACATCCTTCAGTAGGCAGTTTCTTCTCAGCCGTGACCCAACCAATTCGTTTTCCTCTTCCTGATCAGTTTTAGCATCATTCTTTCTTCACCACTCTTTCCAACACAGCTTCATTTCTTATTCTGTCTGTCCACTTCACACGTTCCATTCTTCTCCATATCCACATTTCAAATGCTTCTATTCGCTTCTCTTACTTCGTCGTAATGTCTATGTTTCTGCCGCATACAGTGTCACACTCCATACAAAGCAATTCACTAGTCTCTTCCTTATTTATTTTTTCCAGAAGGTCCTTTTTCTATTAGAAGCTTCCTTGCTATTCTCCTTTTGACTTCCTGGCAGCAGCTCATGTTACTGCTTATAGTATACTCCAAATATCTGAAGCTGTCCACTTGGTCTACTGCCTCATTTAGAATTCGCAAGTTTATCTTCTGTATTTTTCTTCCTATGACCATTCTCTTCGTCTTATTTCCATTTATCTTCATCTCATACTGCTCACAGCTGTCATTTAGCTCAGTAGCGTATCCTTTAATATCATTTCCTCTTCTGCTAACAACGCTATATCATCATAAAATGAATAAATATGTAAGTAAATAATTAATATATAAATAAATAGTAAAAGCATTTGAAATGTGGATATGGAGAAGGATGGAACGTGTGAAGTGGACAGACAGAATAAAAAACAAAGCTGTGTTGGAAAGAGTGAGTGAAGAAAAAATGATGCTGAAACTGATCAGAAAGAGGAAAAGCAATTAGCTGGGTCACTAGTTGAAAAGAAACTGCCTTCTGAAGGATTCACTGGAAGGAATGGTGAACGAGACAAGAGTTCGGAGCAGAAGATGATATCAGATAGACGACATTAACATATGTGGATCATTTGCGGAGACAAAGATGAAGGTAGAAAATAGGAAAGACTGGAAAGTACTGGGTTTGCAGTGAAAGACCTGCCTTTGGATAGAACACTATGAATGAATGAATAAGTAAATAAATATATAAATAAAATAAAAAGAGGCTCTATATACTATTAGTTGTGACTTGTAGGCTAAGAAGCATGGCGTGTAATATCGTCGGCTGACAAGCAAAACATATTAAAAAATATAACCTCTGAGAGAAAGGTGCTTTGAAAGCTCTTAACAAAACTGAATCCTCAAAATATTATTTTAGCAAGTTGTTTCTCTTTATGCGTATTTAATTTTCTAGTTCTAAGTTTATATACATAAAGTACATTATGTAGGCCTACAGTATATTCGTCTCTTTCTGAGAAGTAATAGACCTATTTTTTACTTATGTGTTTTGCTTGTAAACCGACGATATTTTACTTTACAATCAAGTAAACAATATCTTAGCCCTTCCTGAGATGTCGCGCCACAGATGTTTGGCATCTACAAACTTCCTGAATAGCCTATACGAGTTGAAGTAAACGTGTTTCATTTGATCATGTTTCGTACATAACTTACAGTATCACAGCTACGGGAGTACAAAATTAACATAAAACTTTCCTGTAAGACTTCAAGTTTTCATGTAACTGCATTTCTTTTTAAGAAATCAGGGTTTAAAAATTAATTATTTTTAATTTTCATGTTCTTTTCGTAGAAGCTGACAGGAATCCGGATCTCGATGGATATGTACTACTACCACCGGAGTACTATGAAGGATCTCTTCAAAACCAAATCAACTCGCCGTGAGATCTCTATTCTGGCCTGCACGATTCTCCTGAGAGAATGCAGCGGGATTATGGCCATCGCGTCTTACGTCAGAGTAATGTTCCTTACCAATGAGCACTTCAGTGAACTGTTCCCCGCCATCTTAGGCTGTATTCAAGTCCTGGTAGGCTTGACATTCTGCTTCATCACAGATCGCGCCAAGCGCAACATCTACCTTTCTGTCTCAGCGGCTGGAGTTTTCCTGTCCCTCGCATTCCTGGGCATCTACCAGTATCTGGGCTTACCCAACGAGAGTTACGTTTCCCTTGCATGTCTCATCGTGTACAACATATCCTTCCATATCGGCTACGGCCCAATCACCTTCATCATGAAGGCGGAGTCCTTTCCCCATTACATCAAAGCAGTAGCGCTGACGGTTTGTGCCATCGAGCACAATGTCTTGTACGGCATCGTCAGCATGGTCTTCCACCTCACGTACGAGAGGAGCTGCTGCTATATTATGTTATGGGTATTTTCCCTGACCGCGTTGATAGCCATCGTTCACGGGTTTCTGTTCGTCCCTGACACTAGGAGGCTCACTCTGGAGGACATTCAAGAGTATATGGAGGATCCGCAGAGCTTCTCAAGTAAGTGGATTTCTACAGGGTGTTTCAATAAGAACTTTACAACTTTAGAAGCCTATAGAAATTTATTGGCATATCTTACAGAAACGGTTAAGGCAGGCATCGCAAAACGTCATAAATTCATGACGCAATATACCTACAGGGGCATCACTATATTTTTACTAACATTTCTAATATTAACCTGGCTATACCTTTGGATTAACGGTTGAGAACCGGAAACACCGTTTGCTACCCCCTCCCACGACTGGAGTTCGATGATACTGGCGTAAAATACAAAGAAATCACTTTACTAGGTATATGAGGGAAGAAAAGTAGTTCATCCATTTACGTAAACTAGAAAATATCGCGATTTTGAGTTTGATAATTTGGATTTTTTGGATATTTAAACACATTTTCGAAAATGGTGGCCGTTCATTTCGATACAGGCTTCAGTTCTTTTGTGCATATTATGGCACTATAGACTACCTAGTTCCAATTACCAGTTTCGTCCTTCGTACTAGTAATTCATATTGAAATAATTCTGTACCTACTCTATAAAACAGTACCTTACGTACTGTAAATTCAATCTTCACTTCTGCCCGATCCGAAAAGATAAAATTACTCAGACATGCTATCTACTGTCCGTCCAGGTGGTTTTGTCGCAGGGTCGTAGAAAGGGGGGGGATCACGTGGCAGTTAATTGCTTAATAAGGTCCTTTTATTTAAGTTATTTTAAACAGTTGTATAATATTATGTAGACGTCCAATTCCTAACAGAAATTAATGTTTTCAGGAAAGAGCTAAGACAGCCCAGCCACTAGCATTTACAGAGGGGCGAGCAGAAGCAGGTGGGGGAAACCGGGATGCGATGTAGGCAAACGGACGACAATATCTGTGCGAAAATATGATTCAATATTGAAAGCTCTTTGATCATTGGAAAACGCGAACATATTTCTGGAAAGTACTATACTCACTAACTCAGTACTGTTTACTATGACAGTAAGGCGACTTTGACTGCATACGCTGCCTTGGTTCTGTGTGAAAGACGGTTGGAAGTTTACTAGTAGAGGGGGTGGAAGTGAACTACATTCAAAAACTCAAGTACAATAAAAATTGAAGTAAAAATAAAATGATGTCTCTGTAAATACAGTACTACTCGCTACACATAAAGTGAAGACAGGGGATGGGGAGCATCGGTCGCAGTAAGGTAGACAGCGGAGACGGTTTGTGATCGTCACTACCTTCCGTGTTCATAACAAAGAAATAACAAGAGAAAGAAGGAATGAATATCATTTTAGGATTATATTATTATCATCTGCAATCTTTTACTTTTTGATTATAATATTTACATTCTGCAAGATCTCAAAATTAGAGGTTGCCTCATAAGTAGCCACTGCTAGTTGTGCACGAAGGCTGACATCTGTTAAGCGTGTCCTTTTTGATTTAATATGTTTAATTTTGAAAAAAAAAAAATGTTCACAGATTTACGTAGAACCGAACATACCTGCGATTGTGGCAGCAAATGACCTGAGACGTGGATATTTAGAGGAGCCCATAAAATAAGTAACTATTTTCATGAAAACGATATAGTTCATGATATTTGTATTCATAGACGATTGTACACTACAAACTCACTCATAGGTTCCTTTCGACATGTCGTCCATTGATGTCCCTGCACAATTCCCATCTGGACACGGGCTGACAAACCTCCAACGGATTTTATTGAGCATTTCAGAGACAGTCCAAAGACCAATGAGTGGTTGGGAATCACGCAAAGATCTAGGGTGCTATTCATAGACATTACACTAGCCCGCGCTACAAGCGTGCTAGACTAGCGCCGGCTATCGACTGGTTACTTATACGGGATTCATATGATATCATATCGCTAACACTGGTTTGTGAATACGAAAAACGTTAGTTCGCTGATCATCCACCGGAAGCCTGCGCTAAGAATGTCTATGAATACGGTCCCTATGGACCATTTTTTTTTTTCAGAGAGAAGTCCATTACTGGTGCCTGTTACTTGGATATGCTGACAGAGTTTCTGCAACCACAATTGGAACAAGATGGTATCGTAGTCACTATTTTTTACCAACAAGACACTTGCCATTATAAGACAATTGTTAGAGACTACTTGAATGAAGTGTTTCCTAACCGGTGGATAGGACGAGGCAGCCGTAGACCATGGGCAGCAAGATCTCCAGACCTTACCCCATTAGAATTTTTTTGTATGGGGATTTGTTAAATCCAAGAAAAGTGTCTAATGTTGATGAACTGAAACAAAGAATTCGTGGTGCAGTGTCACTAATCACACCACAGTTTCTGCGAAATGCATTCCGTGAACCCGTGTCTAGATGGGAATTGTGCAGGGACATCAATGGACGACATGTCGAAAGGAACCAATGAGTGTGTATGAGTGAGTTTGTAGTGTACAATCGTCTATGAGTACAAATATCATGAACTATATCGTTTTCATGAAAATAGTTACTTATTTTATGGGCATCCTGTATATCTAAACCAACACAATCCTTATGCTTGCTTTTCAAAAAGGTGTCCCTTTTTAAGATCATCAACCTCAAATTGTAAATCTGGTTGTACCTTCAGAATGGGTGGGTTAAAAGGATTTCCCTATAATGAAACGATCTTTGGAAAGAGCTAGACTTTGAGTATTTAAGGGATGATCTCAAAATGTTAGATATTTATGAAAAACGGAGCAAGAATATGAAATAGCCGCAATTTATAACGCTGCATGAAGCAGAATTTTATTATTATTATTATTATTATTATTATTATTATTATTATTATTATTATTATTATTATTCTTATTATTATTATTATTATTATTATTATTATTATTTATTATCATCTTAATTTCAGAATCTCGTCCTACCACTTCTTCACCGGGATGATGTAAATTCATCTAACAAGAAACATTCAGAACTGGCATTGTGTGATAATTATATCGCAACTGACAATGTATCATTAGAAAAGTGATAGGCCTAAGCACAATACAATAAAATTATATAAACATTACTATTTCAATTATTTAAGCCAGTGTTCCATGAATGTATGTAAGAAACATCATGGCTGAGTGAGTGAATTACTTCTAGATCACTAAAACAGCAACTTGATTATAGGGCCGATGCACAACCACGCACTTGTTACGGAGCGAGAGCTTTATCGGTGATTGAACGCATGTCAAAAATCTTACTAGAAAATACAGGACAGCTTTGATGAAAACAAGTGAAAACTGCGTTCTGCCCCCCTAGCGATATTGGAGTGATTGAAGTAGATTGATTGCAGTCTAATAAAGTCTTTGAGTGAATATTATTTAATAGGTTCAGAACCAAAATACTAACATTGCCCATACTGTATCCAAGCTTCCAATGCTTGTCCGCTGTTCCTACAAGGGACATTTTTGCAGAAGGGGAATTTCTTTAAAATAAATTCACAGTCTAGTATATACAGTCACGAAGCTCAATATGTAGTAAATATGCATTCATAGATAGTTGCTAACCACTAGGATCGCTAATATCGCCTCATTACAGACAATGCAAAATAGTACCGGCACAGTCTATTGTTCCTAGCATCCTCATAACTCAAGCTTCGTGACTGTATATATTACTGTGATAAATTAGTGATTGTTCTTCTTTTGCAGAAGGGGAATTTATACGTTTATAATGTTATACAGTTTTAAATCGTCAAAATTAGGAGATTCTCTTCGCTCGACGGACCAAAGGAAGAGATAAAACAAGCAAAAGAAAGAATATGCTCTACAACAAGAAACAAGAATCCTACGTTATTTATTCACTTATTGGTGGCTACTTTCGCTGATGACACTGCTATTATTGCTTCAAATGAAAAGATCTTCCTGAAGCAGACGATGTTAAATATTTAGGTATGCATTTAGATCGCCGCTTAACATGGCGTAAACATATTGAAACTAAACGTAAAGAATTAAATTTTAAAACATCAAAAATCTATTGGTTATTGGGACCTACATCAAAACTGTCATTAGAAAATAAACTTCTGGTTTATAAAGTCACACTAAAAACCAATCTGGACATACGGCATCCAACTGTGGGAACTGCTAGCAACTCAAACATTGAAATACTGCAGAGGTATCAGTCCAAAACTTTACGTTCCATTGTCACTGCACCATGGTATGTACGTAATGATGTCATTAATCATGATCTCAACATTTCAACTGTAAAAGAAGAAATCTCTACGTTCAGCAAAAAATTACCTGCACCGATTAAATCAACATCCGAATCATCATGCATTAAATTTGCTGGATAATAGTCAAACAATAAGAAGACTTAAGAGGACCAATGCTGTTGACCTTCCATTCATTTTTACTACAGCTATTAGAAACATTGTTATTTTTCTTTTGAAGTATTGTCATGGGATAACATCTCCGCTCATGTCATATTCTTTTATAATATTTACTTACTGTCTATTGTAGACAGATTGTAAATGTGACACAAGTGTAAAAAAAATATTCGCTATAGAATATACGATATTATAATGGGAAAATATCTTAATGAGCAGTGTCAGTGAGATCACTTTATTTATTTCGACGCTGGTTCGAGTACTCATAAATACGTTAAACAAGAAATAAAAAGTATCGGCTCCTATGTCGTCTTATAAAATAGACCTAACCTACAATGTCACACAATTAGGCCTATACATAAAATACAACGTGTGAATTTCATAAGGGACAAGTTTTTCAGGCCTCTTACAATATGGAACACATGACAACCCAACAGATAGGCTATTACATCTCTCTCTTCGCCCTGGAAAACGTCCTACCACAGTCTACTATATACAGTCGCGAAGCTTGAGGTGATTTTTTGCAAATCTCGTGATAAAGCGCTCCAAGCGGTTAGCAACTAGAAACAATAGACTGTCCACGGTCGACTTTGGACTGTGTCGTATTTCCATCGAGTGCTAGCTCGTTGCGTATTTCACATTGATGCTTGTGAAATGTTCGTTATTGGTTGTAATGAAACTGTTAATGGCTAAAATACAATAATTGGAATAATAATATTTTACTAGAGACGTAGAAAAATTAAGTTTGTCTTAATGAAATTTATTGATCACGTTTTATTTTCAATTCTGGTAGGATTATTATTGCTTAGGCCTACTTTTTTTTTCCAAAGGATATGTTTTTAATTATAGCCGTTAATTTTGTTGTTATTTTTATTTGTTGCTTTACTAGAGACGTAGAAAAAGTCTGTTACAATAAAATTTATTGATCACGTTTTATTTCCAATTCTGGTGTGATTATTATTGCTTAACCTCATCCCACTTTGTTAACTACGTAAGCCTACACTACAAGTACCGGTACACGTAAGTTACTCCATTAATTCATATTTCTATTATTGTTGTTGTAAAGGAAATGAAAATTAATATTTATTGGTTTCATAATTAATTATCGCTATAATCTTGAATGAGTGAAGCTATTATAGTAAATTTTAGTTCGCTTTGCACAAACAAAAATAATATTAACCTATTTCTTGCAGGTATCTTGAGTTTATGGTGGAATTTAATATACTTCATTAAAATAATAAATTAACTTTATGCATTTAATATTTCAATAATGGAAGGAAGGTGTTAATTTTTCCAAAAGAACACGACAACGAAAGTGTAACATATTTTGTCGTCTGCTAGGAGAGAGATCTGCGATGATGAGACGATAGTAGCAATCCTAGTGGTGGGCAACTACCCGTGTTTGCATTTTTACTACATATTGATCTTCGCGACTGTATATAGTAGACTGTTGTCCTACTGTCTGTAATGATACACAACGTAACGCCATTTGACGTTTTTACTTTGTGTTCACGGCAAAAGAATTACAGCACTCAATCTACAGAATGCTGTCTGACCCCTGACTCGCTATCCTAGTCTAACGTTTCCACTTACCAACAGCTGCTGCTAAAATTTCACATACAGCAGAACAGAACACAGACTTGCATTGGACTCTGCTCAATGTCCTTCCATATTGTGCACGAATTGCCAAAACACAGCTAGAGGTCCAGACCAGTCCGTTCTATTACGTGCTGTTTTCGTAATAGATTCCGTTCCAGTGACAGCACGTGTTCAAACCTCGTCTCTCCTATTCCCTCTCTAGAGATGAACAACGATCATTCATTCTCTTCTCTTATATATTATATTACTCTAATAGTTATCGAGTTAATTAATATCCTATCGTAAATTTTATGCATTAAATGATATAGACGCTATGACTAATGCATTGCAAACTCCTTCCTATTTGCTGCGAGTTACTACAGGAGTAGGAAAATAGTACAGTAGGGGACAACTCCTTGGTTGCCTCTCCTTCCTCCGTGCAAGAAAAGCACAAGGAACATCACGCGCTCGAATGCTTATTCATCTTTCTTGCCGTCTAGTCCTCATATGATTGTGATTTTCCCTAGAACTACAGGGACATCATTTTATTTTTACTAACATTTCTAATATTAACCTGGCTATACCTTCGGATCAACGATTAAGAACCGGAAACAGCGTTTGCTACCCCATTCCACTATTGGAGTTCAGTGATACTGGCGTAATATACAAACAAATCACTTTACTAGGTATAGGAGGGAAGAAAAGTAGTTCATCCATTTACGTAAACTAGGAAATATCGCGATTTTGAGTTTGATAGTTTTCATTAGGTTTTTGTTTAATCAAAATACAGTACAGTATTAACAATAAGTGTTTTTACTCACGAAATGAGCTTTCCATGCGGACGTATTCATTATGCAGTGTTTTTATACTGTCTACAGCACATTAGCGTACACTATAGAGAATGAAGTTAAATTGAAAAATAATCATAATATGGATATTTAAACACATTTTTTAAAATGGTGCCCGTTCATTTCTATACAGACTTCAGTTCTAATTTGCATATTATCGCACTATAGACTACTGTACGTAATTCTAATTACCAGGTTCGTACTTCGTATCAGTAACTCATGTTGAAATAATTCTGTACCTACTCTATAAAAGAGACCTTACGTACTGTAAATTCAATCTTACTTCTGCCCGACCCGAAAAGATAAAATTACTCAGACATGCTATCTACTGTCCGTCCAAGTGATTACGTCGCAGCGTCGTAGAAAGGGAGGAAATCACGTGACAGTTAATTACTTAACGAGGCCCTTTTATTAAAGTTATTTTAAACAATTGAATGGGTATAATATTACGTAGACGTCCAATTCCTAACAGAAATTAATGTTCTTAGAAAAGAGCTAAGACAGCCCAGCCAATAGAAGCAGGTGGGGGAAATCGGGATGCGACGTAGGCAAATGGAAAATGATGCAATATTGAAAGCTCTTTCATCACTGGAAAACGCGAACATATTTTTGGAACTTACTGTTTACTATGACCGTAAGGGTATTATGACTGTATATGCGGTCTTGGATCTGTGTGGAGGACGGTTGAATTTCATTAGTATAAGGAGTGGGAGTGAAGTACATTAAAAAACTGAGGTACAATAAAAATTGAAGTAAAAATAAAATGATGTCCCTGTACAATCCCTTGCTAACTGTAATATTTTCTACATTCCTACCTGAACGTGATGTAGTAGTACAATTATATACACGCGGCATTCTCGGAACTTATAAAATGATACATTGCCGTTCTGACTTTGAGACACCACAGGCCTAGGCAGTGTTTAACAATGTCACAAGCACTTACAGTGTTTTTATAACTTAAATACCGTGTTTACATAATATATTTCATTATTCTCATAGTTTAGTTAGAGTGTTCCGCATTATTTATTTAGCGCGTTACTACACACGACAAATGGGTCCACGGAAGAAAAAATTAACTGAAAATCTTACCTTTCGCCGACGCGTACATCGCCACCATACAACTCCACGGATGACATCGATGACCAATTGGATTAATGCATTCAAATCACGACATGTGACGCGTTTACTTCCTGATGTACACTTTCCTTGGTCGCCTTCAATTTCTGTTTCACTTCAATATGTTTTATGATAAACTTAGAACTGTCAATTGCAATCACTTAAAACATCACAATATACCACATTTCGGAACACATATTAGGCTATAAGAAACGCAGCGCTGAAAGCTCAACTCTCGAAAAAGTTTCATAGATTCAATAACAAAAATAATAATGGTTCAAAATTGTATTTGAATGAATCAACACACTCGAACTACCTAGTGTAATACCGCTGAGTTGCATAATCATTAGCGTTATGATTAGATTTTGATGTAGCCTATATTAAAATTCAGGATTCAATGTATCACAATCACTACGCAGTTGTAACTGATGCACGAACACATATATTATATGTTACATAACACGAATACACAGTTTCATGTAATACTTAGGAATTAAGCACATGTTATTACATATTAGTTCCACCAATTATCACTACAAGATCTTGTTTTCGTCTATGTTGAGACTATCTGTAACTTCCGACTTCGACAAGCTTCTGAAATCTGAGAGAACTGGACTTCATGAATACCATAACTCCTAACCCACATAGAGTAAACACAGTGTAGTTTATAGGCGGAGGAGATATCGCTACAAAATAATAAGCTGTTCACAACAGATTAGACATTATTTATGTCATTTACGTTGTATTTCATCGCAATTATTTATCGGTAGTAAAAATTAAAGCACAGATCTTCTTGAAGTTCAGATTCTTAACGCACCGATCGCAAAATGTGATCACACGAGGCATGTCCCTGAGCGGGCCTGAACTGAGACCAGCGTAAGACGTCATTACATATCCTCCTCGCGCCACCCCTTTCCCTTAGCTTGGGAGATGCAGAATAATAGCGTGAGGCGCGCTGTTGTGTTCCAACAAGCTCATTGTTCTCTAACCATTGCATTGCTCGCTCATTGGTAATATTAAACCAACACTGAACATTATTTAGTGTACATTTTACCTCAAATTATATTTAGTATTTAAATGTATGTAAATATGTTGTTATTAGTGAAATAAGGGGAATTTTGAGGTAACAGATTAACTTAATTTCAGTTATTGTCAGTTTGAAAAATAATGTAAGTTTATTACTTATTCATTCAACATCACAGTTTCTCGTAATGTAGCTATAATGATAAGCCAGGAATTACTGTATGATTTTTTATGTAATTATACTTTTACAGTTAATGGCATAGAACTTTAATTCTGTTAACTATTGAAACTATATGGTATATTTTGACTCTGAAGATGAATTAGATTGAAAAGTCCAAGCCATGAAGTTAACTGAGGTTATTGACGATAAGTTTCGAAATAATTATACTCTACGATTTGCGTTGGTCATCTAGGATAGCAATGTAGTATGCTCGTGCAACACAGTTTAAGAATGTAAAAAATAATTCTGAACTTGTAGGAATTATACGATGAAAGAGTAATGGAACGGAGAAAAATTCTCTCCGGCGCCGGGATTTGAACCCGGGTTTTCAGCTCTACGTGCTGATGCTTTATCCACTAAGCCACACCGGATACAAACCCGACGTCGGACAGAATTGTCTCTGATTGAGTTCCAACTCTTGGGTTCCCTCTAGTGGCCGCCCTCTGCACTACGTCATAGATGTCTATGAACATAGGACCGAAGTCCACACATGTGCTGAGGTGCACTCGTTATGAGTGACTAGTTGGCCGGGATCCGACGGAATAAGCGCCGTCTTAAATCACTTCGTGATTTACGCATATCATATATTATTTCATTGTACCGAAGTACATATGATATTTCCATGCAGATATTCTGCGTCATCATACGATCCCGGCCAACTAGTCACTCATAACGAGTGCACCTCAGCACATGTGTGGACTTCGGTCCTATGTTCATAGACATCTATGACGTAGTGCAGAGGGCGGCCACTAGAGGGAACCCAAGAGTTGGAACTCAATCAGAGACAATTCTGTCCGACGTCGGGTTTGTATCCGGTGTGGCTTAGTGGATAAAGCATCAGCACGTAGAGCTGAAAACCCGGGTTCAAATCCCGGCGCCGGAGAGAATTTTTCTCCGTTCCATTACTCTTTCATCGTATGATGACGCAGAATATCTGCATAGAAATATCATATGTACTTCGGTACAATGAAATAATATATTGTAGGAATTAAGTTTCACATAATGTGTTGCGTGGCGAAATTTTAAGATAACTTTTTGAAACTGTTTCCGTATACATAATGTTTGAGATAATGTTGTAAGAAAGATAAGATATTATTGATATTATGTTTAGTGTCAAATTTCTGATCTTTCTAAGACGATTAGATATGTAAAATTGAGTTTGATGAGAGAACATTGATTTACTGATGTCTCGGGATTCACTTTGGAATGCTGTGTTGGGAATTTTTACTAGATATTTAAGATTAAAAAAACACAAGTCGTCTATCTTGTTGATTGGTTAGAGTTTCAGTTGATATCAACCCTTCCTCTTCAATTATGTAGTATATTATAATCTTTGGTATCCGCATGGTATCTAAATTCCGTCGACACGAATGCGTCCAACGGAATATAAATTTGTTTCAGCTATGGTAGGTGGCTCTAAATGAGTGTAGTATAAATCTTGTAGATGTTGTTTTGTTGGATTGAGTTTATGAAAGTAGTTGTTTGGGTCGTCGATGTTTTGTTGTGTTCCAAGTATGCACACAGTACGTTGGAATGGAATGGAATTTCTGAAGGGGGCATTACGACCCAGCTGCGATGTATTGCGCTAACCCTCAAGCTAGGCGCATTCCCAAATCCACACCGGCTGACTAAACTAAAGGCTGGTTCACAATAAACATGAAATGGAAACAACAACGAGAATGAGAACGGAAATAATCTAGGCTATACTAATAATAAATCTGTAGACGAAATTTTTCTGGTAATTTTCGTTTTTCCAAAAATTGGTCCTAACATGTATAATTAACCATCCTGAAACCGAAAATCGCTTTTTTGAAATTTTTGTTTGTACAGTCTGTCTGTCTGTCTGGATGTTTGTTACCTTTTCACGCGATAATGGCTGAACCGATTTATATGAAAATTGGAATATAAATTAAGTTCGTTGTAACTTAGATTTTAGGCTATATGACATTCAAAATACTTTATTTAAAAGGGGGGTCATAAGGGGGCTTGAACTACATAAATCGAAATATCTCCCTTATTATTAATTTTCATTAAAAATGTGGAACAACTGGATAATACGCACGGCAGACCAATATCGATAGTCGACTCTACTCGCTGGCCACTAGTCACCGGGCCGTACCGAGCCGTATCAAACAAAATATAATCGAAATGGTGGTAGTCAAATTCGCGACTATATTCTTAAATAATTCACTCATTAGTCAAGTTCAAGGTTTTATGTAGTACAACGGCGGTTTTTTGAATGCATTAAAAGAAAATGAAGATGTAATAAGATAATAAACTAGGTTATCACAAGGAAATTAACAGGAAAAAAGGTGTGTTTCACGGAATACAATTAAAATGACGGAAAGTAAATTTCCGGTTAATGTTCGCCAAAGCGTAAAGTACGTAATTATGACGGCGTTGCTGTTTTATTTCTGGCCTATAGAAAAATACCTAGCCTTTTACGAAAAAAAATTTTAAGGACCTTGAAATTATTCACTGCTTTCATTATAGGCCTATTATTTTTTAACAATATTACGAATCAAAAACTGTAATATTATATAATTTTAACTACTACATGGACGAATCAAATCAAGCTAACCTAACCAAAGCTAACCTAACCTAACCAAAGCTAACCTAACCTAACCAAAGCTAACCTAACCTAACCTAACCTAACCAAAGCTAAGCTAACCTAACCAAAGCTAATCTAACCTAACCTAAGCTAAGCTAATCTAAGCTAACCTAACATAACCTTCGTAAATGCAAGGCCTGTAACCGGAGCAAGAAGGGATCTCAATCATTTAATCTGCAAGTACACGCAAAAATAAATTCAAGTAAGGATCACGCTCCCACTGCATGAGAGGTCCGCGCATGAGCTACAGCAAAACCGTTTCTGTCCCGAGCCTCTCATTTAAGGCACTCGTCATAATTTACTCGCAATATTTACACAAATACACATTGTCGCTAACAGTGGTGCTATCTCTCAATAATGTTCAGAACGAAGGAGGTAGACAGAGAGAGAAAAAATTTCTCCCGCCAACTACGCCACACACCAACGTCATGTTCTTATGTTGGTGACATTGTGTATTTACTTAAATTTGGTGGTAAACGTAACGGCACGGTTCAAAGTGACCGTGCTAATTCTCCAGTATAGCGAAAAATGTTATATAACAAAATTTTCTTTAAAAATGATTTCCGATAAGTTTTACTCTTCACAAAAGTTTGATAGGACTAATATTTAATGAGATAAATGAGTTTTATAGTTAAGATAAAAACGCCATCTAAGTCGCTGTAATAAAATAAAAAAAATGACTTCGTCTATAAGGGATTTTGGACAACAACAATCGAAAGCTATTAAATATAGCCTACAGAGAATGTTTATGTGTTTGTATGAAGTAATATCGGAAGCTAAATTAACCGATTTGTATAATTAATTATTATTTCACCATTGGAAAGTGTAGTTTCTCTGGATGGACATAATGCTATAATGTTATTACAGTAACTTCTGAGTGAATCCAGGACAGGTAAGATTAAAATAGCTTCTTATGCATAGAAAACTTGATAGGCTATTCTGTATATTCATTTCCTGTATTTCTTAAAATAATGTTTATGAGGACATTAATTCTCATCTCAGAGAATTAACGATGTGGTGTTAACATGTATAATTATTCATCCTGAGACCGAAAATCGCTTTTTGGAAATTTTTGATTGTATGTCTCTCTGTCTGTCTGCATGTTTGTTATCTTTTCACGCGATAATGGGTGAACGGATTACGATGAAAATTGGAATATAAATTAAGTTGGTTGTAAGTTAGATTTTAGGCTGTATGGCATTCAAAATACTTTATTTAAAAGGGAGATTATAAGGGGGCCTGAATTAAATAAACCAAAATATCTCGCTTATTATTTATTTTTGTGTAAAATGTTACATAACAAAAGTTTCTTTAAAAATGATTTCCGATACGTTTCATTCCAAGCAAAATTTTGATCGGACCAAATTGCACCAAAAACGGATGTTCTCTGAACCAAATGATCATATTTTAATTATTTGCATGTAATAACAATTAAGAAATATGTTAAAGGAATTATCATTGCACTAAATGAGTGGTCTCTGGAGAAAAATGAACGCATTTTAATTATTTAAATACAATTTATATTAAGTGACATATTAAACGATTTATCCTTCTATCAAACACGGATGTTCCCTAGACCAGATGTCCTATTTTAATTATGTAATTACTTTATATTTATTTCTAACAAGTACAGCGGAGCGCAGGGGTACAGCTAGTGTTAAAATAAATGTATTTAATAGTTAATTGTGAATGCTCACATTTAAATACATTTACTTTAACATTATTTTCGTTCTCGTTTCCATTCCCAGTTTATTGTGAACCAGCCATAAGATTCGCTGTTGACATAAAAACTCTCAAGTATACCTACAGGTCGCTGCTAGAATCTGGAATATCCCATGGTATTGATATATGGGGGCACTATAGTAACAATTTGGAGAAAATTGATATAGTACAATAATATAATAATAATAATAATAATAATAATTTATTTAAACGATCATAATAATGGTACACTTTTGGTTGGCACTCCCGATGAAGCAAAAGTTTGTGGCTGGGAGTAGAGTTTACATCGAATAATGAAAAAGTAATATAACAAGTTTAAGCCTACACTAAAATAATTTTTTAATTGTTTAATTTAAATAATCAAATATATGTACGCAAAAGTAAAGTGATGAATATCAAAATAATAATACAAGAAAGAATAATATAAGAAATACAATAAAATTATATCAAATATACGTAAGCAAAAGTAAAGTGATGAATATCAAAACAATAATACAAGAAAGAATAATATAAGAAATACAATGAAATTATATCAAATATATGTAAGCAAAAGTAACGTGATGAATATCAAAATACTAATACAAGAAATAATAATATAAGAAATACAATGAAATTATATCAAATATATGTAAGCAAAAGTAACGTGATGAATATCAAAATAATAATACAAGAAAGAATAATATAAGAAATACAATGAAATTATATCAAATATATGTAAGCAAATGAAAGTGATGAATATCACAGTAATAATACAAGAAATACAATGAAATTATATCAGGTAAAACATACAAGATTCGGTCAACTAGAAGGTACAAGAGCCGATGGCACCTTTAAAAAATAATAAAATGAAATGAAAAAGTATTCAATAGTACAATTGTAAAATAAATACAAAATATTATGCAATAATATAATGAAGGAATATATTATATACACAAATGATATTTTAGTTCTAATTGATTTATTGAATTTTGAAAGATTGAAAGATTCCTAACTTAGAAAAAATATATTTTTTTCTTCAAAAATTTCACGTAAACAAATTAAAAATATCAAAATCAAAAGTGAATATATATAACAGAATAAAATATTAATCAGTGTTTAAAATCAGTTGAAGTGCTTGCTGTTTAAATAATTTATTATTGGAAGTTGTTAATTTTGAATGTTTTTAATGAAGTTATTATACAATCTCGGGCCGAAATTTGAGGCATGCCTTAGTCCTGCTTCAGAATTGCATTTGGGTTCAAACAAAGGACATGATATAATGTGTCTTCTTGTACTGTAACCATGGTCATGATAGTTATTATTACTTTTTTATATTATATATTAAATATTATAAACGAGTTTTGTGCGAGATAGTGCGTATTTGCTTGGTTTCCGCACAAATCCAACCCGCGGAAAGTCTAAAATTCCACAGTCAGTATTCCCACCGAACACACGTAACAATTTCCCTCTTCTTACCGCTTAAGTGACATATTGATTTTACTGCTTTAGGCTTTTAACATATTATTTTTAGAGACGTTCAATATAGTAATAATTATAAATTGGAAACTTACCACTGCAATTTTACCTAAATTGCACTGTTAATTATTGTTTTTAAATATTTGCAAAAATTAAGTAAACTCTACAACTCCACTAAAGTTACTGCATTCGTGATGCAAGTAACATTAAGGAAGCTGTGAAAAAATCAACAAGATTCCAGATGCCGATGTTATTACTGCAATATGTTATATAAATAATATTGCTAAATATTAAAATGAAAAATAAATTATTACATAACCTTACCGTTTGTTTTAAGGTCGCATTTATAGACTGGGGGGGGAAGACAGACGTATATCACGGCCTGCTGGAGTATAGTAAACACAGAAAACATTTTAAAGCAACAATGTTGAAGATAGATATTTTTGTTTTGCAAATTTGCCGTCATTGAACAGAAACAAAGATGGAGATTTCATTGCAACTAATTGGAAATTCCTCTTTCAGGTATGTAACAAACGATCTTCGCACAAAATAATGTACGATATACTAGCGGTATGTTTTCTTTCAATTCTCAGAAATTAAAAAAGCTCAACTACGTTTCGCTTTTTCAAACTTTTCCTCGAATATGAAAACTTCAACATACCGCTCTTGTAATGCATATTACTATTGAATATTATAAGACAAAGGTGTAACGATATAGAAAACCAACAAATGTTTAGTTACATTAATGACAATATTTCAGGAAAGTTAAAACTGTATGGAGTTAAGAACCATATATAACGATATGTGATAGAAATGCTAGAATTGATTTTACATGAATTAGATTGGGAGTTTGGGAATTTAGAGGTTTTAGAAGTAATATAGAAAATGACAGATGCCTTATTGGTGTTACTTGTGAGGTTCAAACCTGTCTTCGGGCAGTTAACTAAACAACATTTCTCTATAGTGTCCCCATAATGTTTAATACTGACCCGTTGCAAAGCAAGTAACAAAACTCATCGTCGTTGCTAAGTATCTGACGGCAGTTGTTGACATTTTCGTAACATTCTGTTCATTTCACACTCTAGCATTTATTGTTTAATAGCCTACTAAACCGTTGCTAAGCTAGTGACTTCTGACGTGACTTAACTCATCGTCGTTGCTAACAGCGTATCCCGAATCTCACCGGACCGGTGGACAACAATGACGTCATGCTGCAGCGGAATAGGAACAAAACTGCTGGAAGGATCGATGGCTGTCATGGCGACTATGTAAGTTGTTATCTGTGCTACGCTAGCAAAATTTTGCGAAATTTTCGTACTGCCATTTCGTTCAAAGAAAAGAGAGCATAAACAATTTATTTCTTGAACCGGTAGTGATAACTAGTCCGTTGACATGTTCGCTCACAAGCCATTAACATATTGAATAATTTCGAGGAAAAATTGTTCCGGGGCCGGGTATCGATTAACATATTGTTTTTACGTTGTGCTCATTACAAAAAATACAGCAGAACTAAAGCAGAACACACCGCCATGACACAACAGTACACGATGTTATTTGTCTGCTAATTCCCACCCTATACAAGAACCAATCAGATTCTCTGATGGCGGCTGATGGAGACCGCCACCACCTCTGCAAGCTGATGGCACCGGTGCGACACCGGTGGAGCATCAATGACGTCATCGGTGGAATTCGGAACACCGTGATGCCATCGGATTGCTCACCGGTGATATTCGGAATACGCTCTAAGTAACTGACGGCAGATGTTGATATTTTCGTAACCTTTTATTTGACGCCACAGCATAAGTTGAATTATCATTAGGCTTCAGCGTGTTCATAATGCTTGTGTCCGTTTCATTTTTAACAGCCGTCGTTATGATCATGTCTCCGAGCATTTCTTACAATTATCTTGGCTTCGTTTACGGGAGAGACGTTCAGTTCACTCATTCTGTTTGCCGTATCAGATTCTAAATAATTCCACACCTATTTATCTAGCTCCTCGCTTCACACTTTTAGCATCCCACCACAACCGTGATACACGTTCACAGCATAACCATGTTCTATCAATTCCATTCCATCAAACATCTCTCTACATTGCTTCCTTCACAATACACACAGCTCGTTCCTGGAATTCCTTGTCACAGGAAATCAGAAGCAGTCGGAGTCTAAAATCTTTTAAGTACACTCTACTTATTGAACAGAACTAGACTCTTGCGGAAGTCTCTAGTCTTAAATGACCAAGTTGTTATTTTTTTCTCCTACCTCTTCTTTTTTTTTCCTTTTTTATTATCTTGATATATTACATCATTTGTACCTATATGCCATATAGTATGATTTTGCTTTTCAAATTTTTATGTCTTGTAATTCACATGTATTTTCCTATTAGTATATTAACACACTATATCTCAAGTGAATATTAATTTTCGACTTTATCTCGAGCAGTTTATGTCTTAGAAATTGGGAGTGAGTGTGTGTATATTCCCCTTATGTTATGTAACTGATTTTGATTATATGTAATTTTATACTTTATTTTTATTCTCATTATATGTAACTGATCTTGACTTTGTAATTTTCTACCATATTTTATGTAATTTCTATGGTATCTCTTGTGCTGTTTTGTAATCTATCATATAATTTTGTATTTCATGTAATATTATTGAAACCTGATTGAGTGGAAGAGAAGGCCTTATGGCCTTAACTCTGCCAGGCAAAATTAAGCTACGATTACTACATAAACGTTTCTCACAAAAAAACCGTTGCTAAGCAAGTGACTTCAGACTAGTGTGACGTAATTCATTGCCGTTAACTGAAATTATATGTTAACATTTTCTAACATTTCATTAATTTCGAATTAGGGCATAAACGTTCAGGACGTAATGCTCATTGGTTGCGAAGTGACTTCAGAAGTGTGACCTAATTCAATGTCGTTGCTAAGCAATTGACGTCAGATGTTAAAATTTTCGTTAACATTTTATTCATTTAACATCAGGAATAAACGTTTAATGATCATCAGTTGCTAAGGGCCGTATTCATAAACGGCACTTCGGATGAAGACTTCCCAAAGTCGACTTTAGTAGCAAAGTTTAACTTTGTTAAAAGTATTATTCATAGACAATACTTCTGAGACTTTGACCGTGGTAAGTCGAGATTTGACCACAGTCTAGTATATACAGTCACGAAGCTCAATACGTAGTAAATATGCATACATTAGGTAGTTTCTCACCACTAGGATCGCAAATATCGCCTCATTACAGGCAATCCAAAATAATACCGGCACAGTCTATTGTTTCTAGCATCCTCAAAACTCAAGCTTCGTGACTGTATATAGTAGACTGTGATTTGACCATCTTGTTCTAATGTGGCAATCACAATCACTGCCTTCTAAACGAAATAAATTAATAGATAGTTGAAATAGAGTAGGCATTGCCACAATCAAAGCCATCTTTTGTGTCACAAATCAATGAAACAACTGAAGATCGGTACATGTTAAGCGATTGTTAACTGTTCTTGCAGCTTTACATAAGAATAATTAGGCTATTCAAGAGCTTATTGTGAAACTAACGTTAAGTACAAAAATTGACATTTTTAGGTCTTTGCACCAATCGATAATAATTAATTCGTTCTTCTACTTGGTCACAAGAAAAAGTAACTCAATTATATATAACACAATCCGTAACTACAAAACATGACCGTATAGTTCATATGAAATAGTAATGCCTGTTAAGATTTTTGTTGGGAATAAAACATCTATTATAGTTACATTAGTTTCACATTAATCCCTCAAATGGTTTCATTATAAAATAATTTTATTCTGAAGATATGGAAGATAAGATGCCACCAATGATAGTCTATGAAAGAAACATATTATCCTGACAGTTGGTAGAGTTAATAATAATAATGTTTAATAATAATGTTTTATTTTCGCTGGCAGAGTTAAGGCCATAAGGCCTTCTCTTCCACTCAACCAGCCTTAATCAATACAATACATAAATTTAAATTACAAATATTTTCACTACACTTAAAAGGTTCTCCAGCAATAATCTTCACTACACATTTATTTAAATTTAGATAAATCTATAAGGTAAAGTAGTAACTTAATTTATGAGCTAATTTAATTCAATGAATTATAATTAATTTAATATTTGAGATAGCTAGTAAAATGATTAAAATTAATTTAATATAAGCTTACTAGGACTATGCTACAGGGAGAATATATATATTTCTATTTCTATAATGAGAATATTAATGTAATTGCCATTAGAGGTTTTGTAAATCTATTTAGAGAAATTAAAGATAATAATAATAAGAATGGACAGATGTTAGTTTCATTATAAGTAACAAATATTAATCAGCAATTCACCTGTTAAGTAAGAATTTATGTAATTTTGACCTAAATGAAGCAATTGTCCAACAACCCCTTATATCACTCGGAAGCGAGTTCCAATTTCTAGCAACTGAAACTGTATAGGATGAAGAATATAAAGATATCTTGTGGTAGGGTATAATGAGTAAATTGTTACTCTCTGCATGTCTGCAGAAACTACTTGAAAATTATCTGAAATCAACATGCAGAAAACATTATTGTGGTGACCGAAGAATTATAAATTAACTGTATAACCAACTGTATAAATATAGAATTAAATAGTCAAAATCAACATTAAGCCATCAATCCTTAACTGTAGCGAAAAATTGCTATGAAAGAAGTAATGTTGAAACATGCCGAGGATATCTAATACGGTCTGTTTATCAAATCTGTACCTCGATTTGAATTTATTATCTATATCTAATAATACGCCAACGAACATGAGCAGCTTCAATAATCTCCTAGATGTCCTCAGTATTCCCGGAAAATTCAACAATTTTTGAAATATCAAACATTTTCCTTATGTCCACAAACGAAAGTCAAAGTCTAGATTTTCGGCGACTTCGAAGTAAAATCACGGTTGAAGTTTACTTTCCTCAAAGTGTCGACTGTGAATAGGAAAATGGTGACTTTGTACTTTCCAAAGTCAACTTTGGTCCAAAGTCTCGACTATGAATACGACCCTTAATAAGTGACTTATGAAGTGTCGTTGCTAAGCAATTTTGGTAACTTTTTTTTTTCATGTGACAGTTGAGTACAAACGTTTCACTTTAGAAGTGGAAAGGGGGAGTGAGGGATGGAGGGTGAAAGATGGACATAAAATCAACCCCATCAAAGTTTGGTGCATTTATTACAATGTGCACATTATCATCATATCAATAAACAATTTGACAAAAATTAACATATGTTATATTATACTTCCAAACCAATACTTACTCTCTGTCTAAGCCGCCCTTTTCACCTGTCTGTGGAAAGAGCTAATAAAACAATATGAGAAGCTAAGTTAAAGCTATAAGAAATACACAAATAATATTGGCTGCCGACATTCTCTTCATGTTAAGACTTGAATAATATATTAAATACATTTTCATACAAATGTTGAGATGGATTAGATATAACCAACTTCTCAATATCTCAGGGAAGTCACCATGGAAACGGCGACTATCCTCTTCCTATGTGTATATACTTTTTCTTGAGCTTAATGCGGGGGGAGGGTTATTTCTCTAAAAGTGCACACCACAAGGACCGATTAATTGTTTTGAGAAGCTCGTTTTTTTGAAAATATGCTTTAAAAATAATTTCTTTATTTTTATTATATTAATTAACAGCTAGCCGTGTGCTTTAATTGTGTACATACAAGTACAAAGTTAACCTACGCCGTTGTCCTGACGTGCAATGGAGATGTACTAACCTCTAGAGACAAAGTTTTTTCTACTTTCTCTAATCTATCCTACCTCGTGAGATGGAACACTAACAAGTGCTACAATGCACTTGCGCTAATAAACTCTTTTTCAACAGTCAACAATCTTCGCCACTATTGTTCGTCACTCTCTGTTCACTGCAACATTTCGTGGCGTTTTGAGCAGATTATTTCGAAAGTTTCGTCCTTTTTTTTTAACTTCTTTGTGACGTTCGTACGGTGCATTTCGTGGTCGAGTCTCTATCCAAACTCGACAGGCTGTAAGCGATGTTAGGAAACAAAACACAACGAGAAGAAAGCAGTAACAATATACAGTGCGTTTAGATTAGAGTGCAAGTAGAATGAACCGAGTGCAATGATCGAATGTTATATGTGACTTTATGATAAAAACGAAAGATGGAAAGATTAGATTATTTTCAAAGATATTTGACTTATCTTCAAGGTACTGAGAAACATTACTAATGGCAATCAGACATTCTATACTAAAGATAAATATATAAAATTGTAACAAATACGTCTGGATCAATATGTCAGTAACAATCTATTTTTCACAGCGACGAATTTGACAAGTGATAAATGATGTTACTAGTGACCAGTATGAAATTTCTATTTTTATAAGATTCTTGACAAAATTGTCACTGTTCGCCATTTTCTTGACAAGTCGTATAGTAGCAAACAAAGTATTAAGTCCTGCTTACACGTAATAATAAGTATGGACGTAGACGGCCATTAAAGAATTCTGAAGCAAGAGAAAATATTAAATATTGTATTTTTTTCGTCCTAGCCCCAAGGAAAATAAATAATGTAATATGAAAATCGAATAAATTATACAAGTTATATTTATATAGTGTGTTAATTAAATATGGAATATTGCTAATAACTCTTTATATATTCCTTTTATGAAAAATTATTAATTTTTTTATAAACATTTTTAAAATTATAACAAATCTTCAAAATGAGAACCATTCACGGCCAAAAATTGCCCCAGTCTATCACGAACACAGTCCATTGACTTTCTCACAGTTTCAGGAGTAATCAGTTCCATCTCATAACTAATCCTTAATTTCAGGTCTTCAATATTGTTTGGTCTATCACGATACATATCAAAGCATTAGAAAGAACCATAATTTTAAACATTCTCTGAAACAGTTATGTTATTGTTTTGTTTTTTTCATGGCCTACTCCATTATAAATACACACATTTATTTTGTGTTACTTATCAACGCATTTGAAAGAACCATAACATTTACAAGAGAGTATTCATAATTTATTCTGAGTCAAACTTCTATTTGTATATAAAATTTAATGGAAATTTCAAATATATAAAATTTAACATAGGGGTGCCATTAAAAAAAAGTTATTTTTTGCCACACATTGTACATGAATCAATACTTTTGTGAGACCACAGCCATAAGTTTTAGTTAGATATCTCCAACAACTTTTGCTTTTTTTTTTTCCCTCCATAAATAGTTATTTATGGTACTTGTGAGGTAAGTGCATCTTTATTGCACGAGTGGAAAGATTTAAGCACTCGGCTGACGCCTCGTGCTTAAATCTTTCCACTCGTGCAATAAAGATCACGCTCACAAGTACCATACGTAATTTTATCCATGACCATAACGAAAAATTATATTTTATAAAAGAAAATATGTTCAAAATAAGTCCTCATGTAATCACATACCATGGCATGGATTTTAGAATCAATACGTTACTAGGTAGGTCATGATGTAGGAGGCCATGATTAGTAAAGAATGGTATCTAAGGCGTTGGATAAATAACAAATTATAATTAATTATATAATTTTAATATATATTTTTTCACTTTAAACGTGTATTTTCGTCTTTTTGAAGTTTCAGGGATTATTTAGAAGTGTTCACGGAACTAATGTGATTAAAATAATTTCACATTTTACTTCTGTAAACTTAAGAGGAATATTAAAACTTAACTACTCATCGTGTCTATTTAGCTCAGTTGGCTAACGCGTGTTGTTTTAAAATCCTATAAACCCAACTTCATAGGTTCAAGTCTCCTCGCATACCAAAAGGTAAATTATTACAAAATTTTAAAAAGATGCATATTAGATATGGATGTAATGTACAAATTACGACGTAGCAGATAGAAAAAAGAGAAGGAGATTGAGTGTATGTATATTTAAGAAATGGTAATAAAGAAGTAGAGGTAGTGACATCTAGTAACTAATATATTAACTTCTTGAATGGAAAAGTATACGTGTGTACCCGGATACTAGGAAAATACTAATGAACTGTGAGATAAAGTTCAAACTGTGAGGTAAAGTCTTTATCTCACTAGTGAAATAAAGTAATGTTGAATAAAAGCCTACTTTACAAACGCGAAAGTATTTAGTAAAGGCATGTTTTTCGTTATGGTCTTGGATAAATGAATATATAAAGAATTATTAGCAATATTCCATACTTAATTAACACACTGTATATTTAAAAAACAAAGAAACATGAACTGAAAACTAGTATAACTCCATAAAAATACTACCAGCGATCTACAGCAAACCACTAAATGATGAAGAACTGAAAGTAGGAGTAAATATAAAATAAGAGATAAAGGCACTTAGTATCTCTTTCAAAACTTCCTAACACGTTTCATAGTAAAAGTACGTTAATTTGGAAGACCACGTACTTTTACAGTTCACTAGCTAAAGTTCATTAGAAAAAGCAAACTATTAGTGCAGCAAATAACATAATCCTCGATAATTGAAACCTAGTTCAATTCTGAATTGCGATTTCATCCAAATGTTACTCGTATGATAATATAAAAAAGAAACTATTTCACCAGCCTCATAAAAGAATTCCAGTTATTTCTAAGTGAAGTATCTCAAGCTGTCATTTTTCATTTTCTAGAAGTAAATGCCTTTATCACTTGTTAATGAATTACTAGCCATATCTTGCCACTACTAGCACTCGATAGTCGCCACTCATCAATACTTGTTACGAGTAATAGCATTTACTTGTAAAGTTCGTCACTTTGAGAAATAGGTTCCAAGTGTTACACTGAAGATCATTTCATTTCATGATGAGGGAAGTCAGCTTACATCCATGTTATTATCGCCATGGTAACAAGTTTCTCAGGCCCTTAGAAATATTACATGTTACTTTATCTCAAAACATACAACTACTATTACATACTGCATACTAAGTGATTCAAAAGTGCACAGGTAAACTTACAAAAACCCCAAAACTGCCTGAAACAATACAGCCAAACATTCCATTGTTATTCGAGAATTTTAACGTTAACTAATGCACCTTCTTGCCGTGAGATTAATTTTTTTAAACAAACATTATGAATAATTTGTTATTTCGAACATCTATTGAAACTTAATACCGTATTTGATCATAGGCAAGTCCTGAGTATTTCTGGTTGACAAAACATCAGTGATGACGGTTCTTTAAAAAAAATGCTTTCCATTGCCATCCTCTCATCAAAATTACTTCAATTTCATCTTACTTTTAACTACTCAACAGACTTTTATCTTTTAAAAGAGTTGTTGAATAAATAATAGCATTACAAAATATGAGCAGTTTGGAAGACTTCATTATGTAATAAATTATTTAACATCTTATAGACTCTTTATATCTCCAAAAAACTTCAGGGGTCAATGAAGTTGCAAGATGATACGGAGACAATGAAGAAATACTGGATTCAGAATGATATGGGATATCTAAATACTCTAAGAAAACCTACATCTCATTTGTTGTGTTTAACACAAGTATCTTAGTGTCTGTCGAGAATCGAACTTACAATTTTTGGATGACATAATCAGCTTATTAAATTAAACAAAATAAAAAATGCAACCAGATTTCTTGCCTTTAAACATGAAAAGTGACTGGTAACTAAAAACGTAACAGCTTTCCATCTGTGGCGTGAGATTCAGGTTCCCCGTTGCTGGAAAAGACAGTTTTTCTGCAGAATTCTTGAGAACAGAAAGAATCTGTCAAATAGCCAATTATATTTTCATTAGCTTCGTATTCTAAGAGAATAAGGCGATGATATATTGTTTTTTGTTTATTTTCCGTCTTGACTTATTACGATGTTAACTTAAAAATATTTTGTTAACACATTTATTTTTCTTATGAACGTTTTCGCCCTATTGTGGGCATCTTCAGACAAAGATATTTGTACCTAAATTGCATAATATATGTTAAAGTACACAAATTAATTAGTTAGAATATATAAATACGTTTAAAAATATTTTCTAAAAAGTATGCCAAAACACAGCAAGAAATTATGTAATAAATATGCATATTTGATGTGATATTCTTCATGTTAGCTGGAGATCGTGAACAAGTTATTGTATTAGATTAAAATATGTAATGACTCAACAGGTTTAACAGATTATCATGACATCAATTCAGTTTATACAAACATCCATGTTATACTTTCAAAACCTTCGTCGCCAATCCTAAGTCCTTCTTTATTTACACCATTTTTCTACAACAGTCAAATACGATCCCATAAACCTTTCTCCCCTTGATTTCAACACATTGAAGATGCTTTTAAATTATATATGTAATATTTTCTGTGTCATACCATGTTAAAATATGCACATTTAATTTAAGATGGTTATCTTTCGACAAGTATTTATTTGAGTCATTACATATTTTAATCTAATACAATAACTTGTTCACGATCTCCAGCTAACATGAAGAATATGACATTAAATATGCATATTTATTACAGAATTTCTTGCTGTGTTTTAGTATACTTTTTAGAAAATATTTTTAAATGTATTTATATAGCCTATTCTAACTAATTAATTTGTGTACTTTAACATATATTATGCAATTTAGGTACAAATATCTTTGTCTGAAGATGCCCACAATAGGGCGAAAACGTTCATACGAAAAATAAATGTGTTAACAAAATATTTTTAAGTTAACATCGTAATAAGTCAAGACGGAAAATAAACAAAAATCTATATTATCGCTTTATCATATTCCGACTTATTGGACAATCTTTTTAAATTCTAAGAGAAGTTTGTCCTTGTAATTTTGAATCACCCTGTATAATCCCATATTTTCCAAGGCACAAACATTCAAATTTCCATTTATGTCTCCATGATACATTACAGCAACGACCACAGTGCTTGTTTCTTCTAAGTGTTAGTGGGATTCCTGTCGAGCAATAAGAGGCTCGATAACCAGTGAAAGCACCCGAAGTAGTGGAGCTTGGATTGCTTCTGCGGACACCTACGACCCTGTTTCCATTTACATCCACCTTATTGCTTCGAAACAGTCGTTTTGGACAGATAGATGGAGTATTTTGGCACCGATATTTTTGGGGGTTTTTGTGATATGAAATGTCAGGATTATGTCAAATCAGTTTGAGAGTCCGTCATACATTGCAACGGTGGAAGAGCGCTTAGAATTTACATATTTGGGTTTTCCTGCCTCATATTTGCAACATTTCATAGCCAAATAACCTTAAAGTGCATTATTCGGGTAATATCTCTCTCTAAGATTTCTCATTCGTTTTAGCGGTGTTCAACAAAGTCCATAAAACTTTCTGAGTTGATTGACTCTCCTAGCATGACGTCGAGATGATGCCCGTTCACCACCTGAGACAATAAGGTCCATCATCTTGATCGGACTAATTTCAACTCCCAACAGAATTTTAATCCATAACCTGTCACCAGTCTGAGTCAAAATTGTGGCTTAAATACTTCGTACAGTGGTAGATCATTCCATGACTAAATATAAATGTACCTATGTAAATAAGTTATCCGTCTTATTAATTTTAGAGGTTACGTGACATCATACTACACTATTAAAGTAGATATGGGCAGTAATCATCAAAATTCTTAGATTATCGAGGCTAAAATTATGTAAAGAACTCGAGTAAACAGATTTTAAATTTTATTGCAATTACGTGATGAGTGTAATAAATAGGTCATTCTTCAATTTGTGTCCTTGAAGCTGAAACGAGTAAAATATTTTAAAATGGTGGAAGAATTTGAGTTTACAATGGAGTATTAATAAAACAAAGTGAACTTTCACAGACAAGGAGGGTGCAAGAGACTTTCTGTGTGTAAAATTGTGATATTGTCTAGAAATTTAGCGAGATGCCAGTTATTTCGTAGGTCGAACGCTTATCAAAGTAATATTTTATGGCCTTAAAATATATTCCCATGCATTCAGTGGCGAATCGTAAAATCATGATCAAAGCATGCAAAATACAATTATTACTTTAATTTATCTAAAAAAGGGGGCCTGGCCACACATTATTCCTTATTTATTATTATTATTATTATTATTATTATTATTATTATTATTATTATAAAATTCCATTCTTTAACTTTCAAAATGCAATTCTGTCGACTTACCGGTATATTTATTTGTGTAACCAGTAGACTTCGGATTTTAGGTAAAAAACCTATTTTAATCCTTAAAAGATAAGTTCATAAAAACTTGCAAGTACACGTTTCATATAAATCTATGCGTAAAATTTGTATTTTAATAGCACCTAAAAATACCTATTTTGACGACAAAGCCTATTTTGACCTATTAAGTATGTTTTATCTCTAATAGGTTAAAACATCTATTCTTATTTCGAAAATTTGTATTTTAAAGTCCAAATGTGTTCCTGGTTCTGTTGGAAATAAAGTAAAGGATAAAGTGGAGCAAGTTCTGCAGAGAAATGTAGAATCTAGCACGGAAGAACACGGATTTACAATGTAACATTCCTGTCCAGCTAGTGTCAAAATTGAAAAACGCTCCTGTTACTTCAGTGGATGTAGAGAGTTCAATTTCAGCATACAAATTTGTGTTGTGTGGCAGACGGCATTGCTTTTTAGTTGAAAATTTAGAGAAAGCATTAGTAATATATTGTGAAGCTAATTATGGATATTAACGGACAAGACTTGGTAAAAATTGATTATATTTGACTTGTTTATGTACTGAATTCATCCCTAAAACTTATTTTTCACATTTAATTGTTTAGTTTATGCATAAATAGTTAGATATTTGTTGTTCTTGCACTTTTAGTAGTAGTGGTGGTGGTAACGGTGTATAAGCATTTAAAATTATTAAATTCTGGAAGTGAATTTCTGATGATTTGGAACATGTTTTTAAAGCAAACATTATTTTTTGTTAGAGCTTATTTTCAATTCTTTAGAGACTATTTCCTACACTTTTAAGCCTATTTTAATCACCTAAAATTACACTTTAAGGACCTAAAATCTGTACCCTAGTGATCAGCTACTGTAAATTAGGCATAGATCTGTACCGAGAAAATAGGCTGGAATTTGCTTTTCCTCAAAGATTATAATGTCGAGAAGGTTTTAATTTAAAATTTTCAACGTCACACTGACACACCTCGTTACAGTCACCCATTTTTACATTAAATAAAACAACAAAATACAAGTTTATCTTCTCATTGATCTGAATGAAACTTCAGCACTTTACGTATCACGAAATCATGCAACACTGGAAGCAAAATTGTGGAAAGTACTCTCGTCTTTGAATGATAAATAAACGGTGTCCATTTCCTGTTGTGCTGAAAAATATCATTGTCGGAATAACCACAAAAATAAACGCTCAAGTTGGCAGAGAACTGTGCGTTATTCCATCATTGCCGTATAGCACGCAGATTTACACTCTGCTTTTATGGTACCCGAACTGACTGGTATTTTTTCCTAACAGACGAGTAAACTTAGGATAATTTAATCTAGGATAGATAAGAGTAGGCAATAGATATAATGAAAGACTCAAATTTTCACAACAGAATAACAGAGTGACAGAAACGAGACATAATGTGTTATATTGTAAACATAAAGGTAGCAAGGCATGTAGTATACCTTTATTGTAATGGGACATGCCGTTCAACTAATATTAAAAAAACCCTTTCTCTGCTCGGCGCTTTCTTGAGGTCTATGAACAGTAATACACCCTCGAGGCTTCAGAAGGTATTTTTGCCGAGCACTGCATATCGGGTATATAATTGCATGCAATCTAACCTGAATAGATTTAAACTGAATATTTAAAATTTGCGGAGAAACTAAAAGGTGAAAAATAAATATAAATAATATAGTAATAATAATAATAATAATTTGAATTATTGAGAGTGTGTTTACTGAAAATTACACGACATGCATTGAATATTCGCCACTGCATGCATTATATTATTTCGTGTAAATCTGTGATGTGTTTCTTTTACGTTAAATGACGTTAATGTCCGAATGACTCATAGACCGAATCCCAAATACGTATCAAAATGGTTCATGGATTGAATTATAGATAGAGCACAGACATTAAATTAAGATGTGATGACGTTTTTAGGACTTCAAACGTTGTATACGGAAATTTAATATCTTCAAAATGTTACGAAAACGGGTTCCATTTGCAGACTCAAGCGATACTCCCAGTTGTTGTGGAACCGTAAAAGAAATCATATTTGCATACAAATATCCCAAGGACCATTACAATTTTAACCAAATGAAAGTATAGAATTTTATAGTAGTAATATGAATATTTTATAAAGAAATATAAAATAAAACTTAACTAGACTTTTTTTGTCCCCAATTTTAAATTCATGGTTAAATTTTTGTAGAGTTAATACACCAACTTATCCGTTATTTTCATTTTTTAAATAATTTGTGGACTGATTTTCGTGTAATAATAAATTTATTCTAGAATCGTTTCTGACCAAGATACGTTCAATGTGTTTTACTAAGTAGTAAAACTGTAGTAAGCCACAAAATATTCGGTGGACACTGAATATTTCTTCGTAATTTTTCTTCTTTCTTTCTATGAGGTTTCTGTTCCTCTCAAATTACATTATTCTGATATTCAATACTTACGCTACAGCTTACTAATCGAGTATAAAATTACTGATATCTATCGCTTCTTAGATGATTCCTGAAACACAACACATCTCAAATGTCAATAAATGTGAAAAATTTCATACAAACAGCACACAATCTAATACAACATTCGCTCCCGTTTAATTTTATTTTAGTAGATATTTTACTCCTTATATTTTTAGACATCTTGTTTTCTCTACTCGCGAACAATGATCTCATAGTAGCTATCTGATATTACAAAAAAATATGCATTGATGAATGTATAAATATGTCATGCGATTGAGTTCCTTTAAACACGATTCTATCCCTTTCCTACTGAGACTATCATCTGCAATCTCAATACATTTACTAAAATGTTACACATTCCTTCTATAAATAGTTCATAATAAAGACAACTGACGAAACACGATGTTTTTTTTTTTTTTAATGTTACTAACAAGCTTCTCTGTGGTGGAGCCGTAACCATAGAAACGCTCTTCCACCGAATATAAATTCATAATTTCTCGTTGAGACTTGCACATAATAATATGGAGAGTGGTTTTTGCTCTTTGTGTCGTAGACCAATTGTGATGCTTTAAAACCTGTGGTTACGATTTATACGTGTAAGGTTACCAGTACCAATATGAAGTCTGAAAAAAGTCACATTCTATAAAATTCACAATGTGAAGAATCTCCTAATAAGATACGGGCCCGTAGATAAAGAAATATTCATGGAGAGATGTACATTTTGAAACAATGACGTCATATTTACAAGATTCGCTTGCCTTATTTATAATTTAGGCTGTATTATCTTCACAATCCCATGGGCTTAGCTCTCTATATTCCCGTCGACGAATTCAAAACTGTGATAATGTGCCTGTAATCGCTTTGAAGGCAACGTTCTCTTGTTTTTAGAGTCTGTTATCTTGATCCGAGGTTGAATGTCATTCATAGGCTTTTCTGACTCTCCACTGTTCTCACTGAACTCAGACCTCTCGCTCGGATCCTTCATTTGTTTCTCCAAGAGTAACAGAAAAAATCAAAATAAACCATCTTCATCATAAAAAAAGTTTAACCTAAGACATCATTCAGCCTGGATTAACCAACTGTAGCAAGAATTCAGACTTGTTCACAACAAAGTTGTTACAAGTATGATGAACAATGTACATCGTCTCGAGTAAATTTATGCCAAAAAGAATTTAATTCCCTTAGTAAAATTTTATTAAAGTGATTGTATTCAGATTTGCAGGGTCATTTTGGCTAGAATCGTTCACGGCTATTTATAACTATAGAATTCCTGAATCTAAATCCAATATCTTGTAATTAAGACAAAATTATAAGTTAAAGGAATATAAATATATGCTATTTATATATACTGTGGATAGTCTTACAACTATTTAGTACAGCATTAATCTCTAATGTCTTTGAAACTTAATTATGAAATTATATTCCTTCTCGTAAATTAAACAAAACAGTATTAGTATCCAGGCGATGACTATAAATTTTAAACTGAACTCTAAATAATAAATTTCTGCACTAAGAAGTTTCAAGGCATAAATAACTTATTTATATATTAAATAAAATTTCAGTAATACCTGATCTGATTGTCATTTTGAAAGAAAACTTCTTCCATTGACACAAATATTATAATCTCCCATAAGTGGTTTTGGAAGCCTGAATGCGCTGTGGAGATAGTACACTTCTTATGAACAATGATAATAGATTTCATAACAAATATATCCCTATCGCTTGGCTCCGTAACTACAAGCCAACCAACACTTACTTACTAGCCACAGAAACCGGTGACATCAACCTCGTGGGAAGTTCTATCGTGTGCCATTTCAGCAAGTTGATATGAAGACAAGACTCTCTACATGTTATTCGCAGCTTCGCTGTCAATGGTAGTGGTACAACGAAAGACGTACGTGAAGAGTTTGTGCTGTGATTTCCTTCTTTAGCAATGGAATATAGTTTGTCTCTGTTCTATTATAAAAGTAATTGGCGTATCCTGTAGGTGGGATTAAAATCCACAAAACTGCAGTAATATATTGATCTGAAAATTACTTTCAACAAATATCTCAACAGTGCCAGATTCTGGATGGTATCACCCACAGGTCTCCTCGCTAATTGTGTTTTTATGCGCAGTAATAGTGGAGTTAATATCTCCACATGTACAGCTTGTTTTCATGATATCACCCAGAAATGTTCACAGATTTTCCAGATAACTTCGTATCTAGAGATATTGTTAAAGAGACTGACTGCCAGTGCTCACAGTCTTGTCGATATTGTGTACAACAAATGTCGGCGATATCGTCCAGATACATCCACTGCCCTCTCACTGAGTTAATAAATCCCGGCGATATCAACCGAAATCATCCACAGCCTTCACAATAAATTTATTCTATTATGTAGACCAAATGTCGGCGACATCGTCCGAAAAACATCCACAGCCTTCAAACTGAATCATCTATATTCTCGGAGGTATGTCGCGAATTGTCCACAGCTTCCTCTCTGATTTAGATTCTGTACAAAAATTCTTGACGATATCATCCGAAAATGTCCACAGCCATATCGATAAATCATATCGTGTTGATCAAAGTGTCATCCACATCATTCGCAAATGTCCACAGCTTTCTCAATAAATTCTGTTATGTAGGTTAAATGTCGGCGACATCGTTCGTAAATATCCACAGCCTTCTCGCTGAATCATCTTCTGTATTCTCGGCCGTATATTGTGAAATTGTCCACAGCCTTTCCCCCTGATTCACCTTGTGTACAAGAATTTTTGGCGATATCATTCGAAAATGTCCACAGCCTTCTCGAGAAGTAGTGTACATCAAGTGTCGGCCACATCGTCCTCAAATGTCCACAACTTTTTGGCTAAAGTCTGTACACCAACAATGCCGTTTTCACTGCGGTACGGAACACATCACAACTAACTACGCAGTACCGGAGTCCGTGATCTCGTCCGACATGGGAAAGGCATCTGGACCGCGAGTTCTGGCGGACCGGCACCGTGACAGCTCAGTTCTCTTCGGCTTCCTCGCGGAACAGGTATGTGGACCAGTAGACGAGGTTGAAGAGGGCGAAGACGAGCGGGAACGTGATGCGGGAGATGACGTCGATCCGCTTGGAGCGCGTGGGGAACTTGGACAGCCAGGTGCGGCAGCAGTTCTCCCTCTTGGGCTGCATGTGGATCTCGCACTGACGAACCTTCTCCAAGGTGAGCGCGTCGCCCGGATGGCGCACCAGCGGCTTCTGCAACACCCGGCCACCACATACTACCCGTCACCCAGGCGAGGGCCACGCACATAGGGACACTGTGCGAGAGGGTACGCACAATGCCCCTGCGGAAGGGTCTTGGATCTCCGGAGGAGGCATGCATCGAGGTTCCTCCAGAGACCTGATCAACACTGAACAAGCTAAAGAAAAGACAAGCTGAACACAGGGTTACTGAACAAATTTACGGTTCAAGATAAAGATACAGAACATCAATTTCCATCGTGATACTGCGACCCTCGGGCAGTGCTCCAGGATCGCAAACTAAAGGCCAGGTAAATTCATAGTTAAAATAAATAAACAGCCAAATTCTACATCAAGTTGTCAATAACAAGCTTAACTACTTTAAGTCAATCAAATGGGTACAAAGAAGAAATCCCTGAAGGGAATCTCTCAAGAGAGGGCAGGAAAAAATAAACAAGCCTTGAAATAAGTATCACATTCACCACACGCTCACATACTAGGCTCTGTGAATGCATGCTCAGTTTACCACACAGATAACACAGATATTCATGCCCGGTCCTGACCTGCCCTCGGCGAAAAAATGTCCGAGGTCCCCATTTGATCAACCCCCGATAAAGACTGGAAGACTGCCCGGGAGCAAGGTTACTCACAGGCGTGATCTGACATGCCACCACAACCCAGCAAGCTATGGCATGTGATGTATGTGACGGTCACATTAGCTACCCACATACTTACAGTCGTACGGTTCGTCGCCTTTAGCCGCAGCTTGGCGAGCAGACGTCCTAGCAGGGTCGGGGGCTAACAGAACACAACAGGGTGGCTTCGAGTCAGTATGTTTGCATGTTCCACTAACAAGTCATTTGTTTGATGTTCAACTGTTTTGTTATTCATTTATTAGATGTTCAATTGTTTGGTACAAAAACTAAGCAAATATTGTGAAATAAATTACAATTGTTCTTCAAAGTTTGTTAGGATATTGTGCAAAATTAGCTAATTCCATTTCCGATTAATGTTTTTGATGCCTTTGTTTGACGTTAATTTGGTGGTTTCGAGTCAGTATGTTTGGATGCTCTATTAACATGTTATTTGTTTGATGTTCAACACTTTTGTTATTCATTTATTAGATATTCAATTGTTTGCTACAAAAACTAAGCAAATATTGCGAAATAAATTTCAATTGTTCTTCAAAGTTTGTTAGGATATTGTGCAAAATTAGCTAATTCCATTTCCGATTAATGTTTTTGATGCCTTTGTTTGACGTTAATTTGGTGGTTTCGAGTCAGTATGTTTGGATGCTCTATTAACATGTTATTTGTTTGATGTTCAACTGTTTTGTTATTCATTTATTAGATATTCAATTGTTTGCTACAAAAACTAAGCAAATATTGCGAAATAAATTTCAATTGTTCTTCAAAGTTTGTTAGGATATTGTGCAAAATTAGCTAATTCCATTTCCGATTAATGTTTTTGATGCCTTTGTTTGACGTTAATTTGGTGGTTTCGAGTCAGTATGTTTGGATGCTCTACTAACAAGTTATTTGTTTGATGTTCAACACTTTTGTTATTAATTTATTAGATATTCAATTGTTTCCTACAAAAACTAAGCAAATATTGCGAAATAAATTTCAATTGTTCTTCAAAGTTTGTTAGGATATTCTGCAAAATTAACTAATTTCATTTCCGATTAATGTTTTTGATGCCTTTGTTTGACGTTAATTTGGTGGTTTCGAGTTAATATGTTTGCATGTTCCACTAACAAGTCATTTGTTTGATGTTCAACTGTTTTGTTATTCATTTATTAGATGTTCAATTATTTGATACAAAAACTAAGCACATATTGCGAAATAAATTTCAATTGTTCTTCAAAGTTTGTTAGGATATTGTGCAAAATTAACTAATTTCATTTCCGATTAATGTTTTTGATGCCTTTGTTTGACGTTAATTTGGTGGTTTCGAGTCATGTTCTACTAACAAGTCGTTTGATATTCAACTGTTTTGTTATTCATTTATTAGATGTTCAATTGTTTGCTATAAAAACTAAGCATATGTTGAGAAATAAATTACACTTGTTCTCCAAACATTTTTAAGATATTGTGCAAAATTAACGAATTCCATTTCCGATTAATGTTTTTGATGCTTTTGTTTGACGTTAATTTGGTGGTTTCGAGTCAGTATGTTTGGATGTTCTACTAACAAGTCATTTGTTTGATGTTCAACTGTTTTGTTATTAATTTATTACATGTTCAATTGTTTGGTACAAAAACTAAGCAAATATTGTGAAATAAATTACAATTGTTCTTCAAAGTTTGTTAGGATATTGTGCAAAATTAGCTAATTCCATTTCCGATTAATGTTTTTGATGCCTTTGTTTGACGTTAGTTTGGTGGTTTCGAGTCAGTATGTTTGGATGCTCTACTAACAAGTTATTTGTTTGATGTTCAACACTTTTGTTATTAATTTATTAGATATTCAATTGTTTCCTACAAAAACTAAGCAAATATTGCGAAATAAATTTCAATTGTTCTTCAAAGTTTGTTAGGATATTGTGCAAAATTAACTAATTTCATTTCCGATTAATGTTTTTGATGCCTTTGTTTGACGTTAATTTGGTGGTTTCGAGTTAGTATGTTTGCTTGTTCCACTAACAAGTCATTTGTTTGATGTTCAACTGTTTTGTTATTCATTTATTAGATGTTCAATTATTTGATACAAAAACTAAGCACATATTGCGAAATAAATTTCAATTGTTCTTCAAAGTTTGTTAGGATATTGTGCAAAATTAACTAATTTCATTTCCTATTAATGTTTTTGATGCCTTTGTTTGACGTTAATTTGGTGGTTTCCACTAACAAGTCATTTGTTTGCTATTATTGATATTATTTATTAGATGTTCAATTGTTTCCTATAAAATCTAAGCTAATGTTCTGAAAGAAATTACAATTTTTTCCCGAAGATATTTAAAATGTGCAAAGTTAACTAATTTGGTGCCTCTTTTTGACGTTTAATTTATCTCTAACGTAAAATATTTAAAAATGTTTTGCATGTGGACCTTAAATGTTATGCAATATTGAATAAATTCAGAAAGAGGTGTCGCTTCAACATAGTACAACATTTCGAATTTTGGATATAGCTTTCGTCCTTCGAAACGTGAGTTCTTGTAACTTGATCAAGAAAGGAAAAATTCCAAGATACATATTCCCTGAATAATGCACCATCCCTTTATCCCCCATTTAGTGCGTCTATGTAACTCCTTTCCTAATTAGCATTGTCAGTATCATTTCTACAATGTTCAACTTTTCTATCTCAAAGCAATTACAGAAATATTTCAAAAGAAATATCGGAGTTTTCTATAATTACACATTCACAAGATAATGAAACATTATTATTTCAAATAATACCTTGAGTGTCATTTTTCGACATTTGGCAATTATCAATCATAATCACAGATTTGTTTAAAGATGTAACCAATTTCTAAAAATGTTTTAAAGGTGGCAAGAATTAATAATTTATTGTATGTGCGATAATGTTATTCAGCATAATTTTTCGTCAAATGTATTACAACATGTAAACTACCGTATATAAATATTTTTAAACTAAGTGAAACATTTTTTTGTAGCTTTTGAGGTTTTTGTTATGTTGTTTATTATTTTAATGTACAACTGTTTCTCGGAATTAAGTCTACAAAGACACTTTCAAATTAACGTAAATTTTGTCAGTAAAATAAATGGGCAAGTTGCACATGAAGTAATCTCATTACTGAATAATCTCTTTATTTCCATTTATTTGATGTGCACCTGTTTCTTGTCATAGTAACAAAATTAATATTAAAAATAAACGATATTGTTTGTACTAGAAACTTGTAAGTTATGATATATTAAATAAATTTATTGCAGCTAATTTTTACAGAACCATATTTAAAAGAATTAAATACTTAAGTAAAAATTAAATAGTGCCATTTCTGATAAATATTTGCAGTGTCATTTTTCGATATTACAGTGTTATCTAACATTACGCTTACATGATAATAAGAATTTTAGTACACACACTAATGAACATATGTTCAAATTTTGAGATTCTTTTTCACATATTATGTTGTTTAGTCAACTGTCCGAAGACAGGTCTGAACCTTACACGTGATACCAACAAAGCACCACTTATGAGGCAACTAGTATGTAATAGTAAGAAAAGAAAAACTATGTATCCAAATGTTATGTCTCATACATTACAACATTCTTAATTGACCTACGATAAAGCTGGAGACATTACATCAAATTTTGAGTAAATTTATTTATTTATTTATTATTACTATTTTTTTTTTTTTTTTTTGCATTTTAATTTTAAATATTGGAAAATTTATGATTTCTACTGCGTTAATATGCAAATCTCCTTGAAGTCAGGCACATCATGTTTTGGAGTTCTGCGTGTAATTCAGTTTATCACCTTTAAGTGCTTAAGAAATGTATTTTTCTTTTGAGCACGTAATAACCCAAAAAGATCAAATTAAATGCAAACCGATATATCCTTCTTAACACGATGAATAACTCAACTGTTGAAAAATTTGTAAAAGACAAATAGGCTTAGTGAAAAGTAGGAATTATTTTAATGATACAGATCCTTTTTGTATGTTTTACCATTTGTAGATCTTAACGCAAAAGTTAAATATACAATTTTTGGAATTAATGCTAAAACTAGTAAGAAATAATTTCAAACGGAACGACTTGAGAAAATCTGATACTACAGTAGTAGTAGTTGTGGGCGTGGTGTTGCTGTACTTGTAAAAACATATAAATGTGATATGGAGCTGCCATGCTACTGTACCTTCCAAAAAGTTGTGCTTTGGAGTGTTACGATACTGTAAAACAACAGCTGGACGGTGTGGGGGACGCTACAACGAGAGGTTGTACAACAAGACATCCACCTACCTTACAGCGCAGTGTTTAGGTCTTACCCCCGGTTTTACCCCGTGCACTCGGCCACCCTGTATGTGTCAAGGGTAAGGAGGGATCAACAGGTGGTGATGCTGCTCTGGTGTCTTGTTGTCGCCCCCCACCCCCGGTCGACTTTAGCGTTTTCGGCCGGGGGCAAGGAGGCGTCTTGAACACGAGGTAGCCCTAAAAGAAAGCCGTTCTGGCACGAGCGTTCCTGTTGTAGGCCATGGCTTCTGGGAGGGACAGGGACTACAGTGTTGCAACCAGTCCAGACGATAGCAAAAGATGAAGTCACAGAAGAAACAGACGTCTTCTTAGACTCACCAGCAACGAAGAAAGGAAAGTGGAAATCGGCAGAATTCTGCCTCAGAATCCAGAACAGTGGGAGAGGGAAGCGATTCCATATTTGAAACGGGGTTAACTATACCTCAACTAAAATTACTTCGAACCTTGACAGTTCAAGACAGCATGGTCAAATCGTTAAAACCACTACTTTAAGCTGGAATGGAAATGGATTTTGAGCAAATATTTTGACTTACGGTCTTACTAATAAAAACCCTATATATAGACGTTTAACTGTCTTATACAATGAGTAGCTCGTTTATACGTCGTGTGTAAATTCCTTACTAATAATCACTACATACGTTGTGTATAACAATAAAACTGTTACACAGGTACGACATAGTTTCGTCATTACTTCGATACGAATATCTGAGGTTCTCTATTGCATCCGGTAGAGCGCTCTAGTGTGGCGTGTTAAATATCGATAGTACAACTGGCTCTAATCGATTACCACACTACATTTTGGTCAAAGAGTACAAGCTACAGCAATATATTCTAATAATTCTATGATCTTTGTTTTGTTCTTCTGTGGTTACAAGGCAATCATCATCATAAAATGACAGTCGATACGAACAGTTGTTAGAGGGGCGACCATTTGTTCGCAATATACAACGCTTAAACAAGAGGTTTCGTGTATATAACTACTGCAAAGCAATTCCCATTATATAGTTACAGCCTGTTTATACATTCATAGCTTATTCACGGTTTATTAGTAATGTTTTCTGTCTCAACTCTGCGTGTCTCGTATAAAAACTATACACTGTTTATTAGTAAGACTGTAAGTCTTTAATTTTCCCATTTATTAATGTATCACATAATGACTATACTAAATTTGCATCCATTTTAATTTTTCGACTTTCTGAGAAAAGGTGTAGAAGTTTTAATTTAACTCTACTTTTTTTTTTAATTTGTGCAGTTTGGGGGAAAAATATGTCTTTTATATTTTTACAATTTATTCTTTGATTTTTCATCTTTAAGTAGACACCATGGTGAAATAATGGTGGAAAAAATGAAGAAAATCACCTTAAAAATTTATTCTGTACTCAAGAAATGTTATTGTTCATATATGAGGCGTTCAGAAGCCAACATGATTAACTCCACTTTTGGTTATTTCAGAGTTTATAAGTTGGCAATGTATTAAATTGACCATATTTTCAGTGGTCAATGTGAGTTGCTCCATAATTCAGTAAAAAGCCCACAGACTGCAGTATTCTTCTCGAGTACATCACAGAATCAATAGTGTGTGTTTAACTTTAACCTTGAATAACTTAAAATCTTTGGAAAAGGAGTTAATCATGTTGACTTCTGAACGCCATTGATGTGCGCGTGGTGTTGTCTAAGCTGCAAAACATTAGGTGTAACCGTCTAAAGTTCCAACAGTCGCTCGGATGTTCTGTGACAATTCGCATATAAGCAGGTTCTAATCCCTCCCTACTGCAGCTCTCTAATTTAAACGATAGTTCCGCTCAAATTTTAATTCACTTTCGATGCAGATATAACGTGAACCAATCAGACGGCCACCTTACAAAGAAAATTGGATGGAAAACAAATGCGCCACTTTATAAATTGAGTAAAAGTAAGAAACTCCTTGCAGCTTTCCTAATTTTAATTTTATGAAGAAAACTATATTGAACAATTATAGGGGCGAAAAGGAACTATAGCCTACTTACTTACTTACAAATGGCTTTTAAGGAACACGGAAGTTCATTGCCGCTCTCACATAAGCCCGCCATCGGTCCCTATCCCGATCAAGATTAATCCAGTCCCTACCATCAAATCACACCTCCCTCAAATCCATTTTTATATTATCTTCCCATCTACGTCTCGGCCTCCGCAAAGGTCTTTTTCCCTCCTGCCTTCCAACTAACACTCTATATGCATTTCTGGATTCGCCCATACGTGCTACATACCCTGCCCAACTCAAACGTCTGGATTTAATGTTCTTAATTATGTCAGGTGAAGAATACAAGTGTGCAGTTCTACATTGTGCAACTTTCTCCATTCTCCTGTAACTTCATTCCTCTTAGCGAAAAGCGAAATATTCGGAACATACAGTATTTTAAAAAGCTATGTTTTTCATTTATAAAGAATATGCCAAGTAGTCGGTTTTTAATGGCACCGTATACTTATTTTTCCGTTTTTTGATTCTTCACGACTTAAAAGAACAAAAAATTTTTCTTTGTACAAATTAAAAAATGAACACTGAAAATTGATATACACCATAATATTAATGCTAGACATTCAATCCAAAGAATGAACAATTAAAAACAATTTAACAATGTTCTAATTGTGTCACGTGTTGACATAACTTTACAGAAAGTGTTCTAAATGGTCCTGATTCACCACAAAAAATGCGTGAATGTCTTGTAAATTGTGTAATATTTTCGGCAACACTGTTCGGTTAATCTGTTGTACGTAATCTCTAATTCTCCATTCTAACTCTTCTAGATCTCGTGGTCAGTCCTGGTAACCACTCCACGTCCAATAGACCCGAAAGAAAAAAAACATCTAATGGATTGAAATCAGGACAACTTGGGGGCCATTCAAGAATCATTGTTATTCGAATACTATTTGTTAGCTTTTGTCTATGATTATTACTGAATTTTATGGCCTTCTTTTTCAGCAAATAAGTGTAACACATGAACATGATTAGCTGATACGTTTGATTACCATGATGACGCGTCTCAATCGAAGAACTGTCAAGTACGAAGTATTTTTAATCAGTGTATATTTTACCCTAATTTTCACTGTGAACTTACGAAGTCAATAATAATGTACAATTATAGTACTGCCAAATATTTCTCCCATATTATCTACTTCAATTACAACCTCTGGAGGAGAAATGAGTCATACTTAGCTAGAAGAGTCATATGAAGAAAGAGTGAAGCCACAGACAATGACAAGAAAGAATATTAACATAACTTACCTATTAAGATTCAATAATATAGGTTTTCTTTTATTATATAGACGACTATTAACTGTTTCAATAATATGAAAAGATGCAATTCAACATATGAATTGGATGTAACACCCTCTATTTCAGTATGATGTCAGGAAGTGTAATTTAGATAAAAAAATGTGTTATCAAATATTCATCACGTAATAAATACTTGAATTTCTAACCTTAGAAGCAAGAATAGATCACATCTAAGAAACTCGTGCGAAGAAACAAATAGCAATCGGCTAAAAGAACATAAAAGTTATTTACATTTCAAAAGTCTAAAATGTCTGTGCTTTCCTCTAATATGGACAATTATTGTGATTATTTCGCTTATGTACCATTTCAACAATCGAGCGTAGGAACCAGTTCAATTTCAACTGATTACATCCATCAATGCAATATTGTCGAGTTCATATTGCCACTTTTATATTATCGCTAAGGATTCGCTATTGTTTCTACTAATCAATGAAGAACACCATAACCTTATTTATCAGTAAACTCAGAAATAATCGATCAACATCAATTTCCTCAGAATAAAGTACACCAATAAATATGCTTTTACGGAATGTTACTAACATATTGTACATTTAATCAAATTTTTATCTTTTTAAATTTTAACTATAGGGTCAATATTAGATAACGAATTCCAACGGCTAAATAAGCTAGTAGTTGATAAAGAGTCGTTGAACAACTGATCAAAAATTTCATTGCGTTTAGAATATAACTGAATATTTACATTATTCCATTGTTTCTGTCATTCGTCTATAGTTAGAGCAGTTGACACTAGATGGTTCTAGTCGTCGTTCCATATAAATATGTTCATACCAGCGAATAGAAATTATAAAGAATGGACACCGAGCGAATTTCTCTGGTTTGTTTTTCTGCGCGCATGCTCTCCGTTATCGTATAATTTCACTTTCAAACGCTAGAGATCAGAGCAATCGAGCGAATTGTGGAACAGCAATCCTGATTCGCTAGGAAGTCTGCTGAAAACTATTTCTGCTGTCGTCTGCTGGTGCGATATCAGCGCCAACTCTAGGGAAAGAGGCAAAACCTCCCCATGATGCAGATAGAGCTGTTTGAAGGTCACTGAAATAAGGCACTACAACATCAAAAGGTACCGATGTGTAGTGTCCATAACTATAATGCCCTATACGCTGTTCATACTTTCTTTACGAATGCAAATTAAATTTTATAAGACGTAAATAGTATGCGTTGCCATCCTTATTTTCTTAATTATCTATGTATTATTCTATTCACGAAATAGTTCTGGAGTAAACTCTCTTGTGATATTACCTTTGAGAATATTCTTCTCACTATAATGTGAAATTTTAGCGACAGTATCAACATGGGATTTAATCAGAGTATTTATTTCCAGATATGCTATTTTATGTGAGAAAATATTTTGTATTGACCAAGATATAATGTAATTAGGTACTTTTCGTTTCAATATTATTCTAATTTTTCATTTACTGATGTACAATATATTGCAGAAGTTGTCTAAACACGCTTAAAAACCAACTATATATTTTCATAAAAATTTATTTTGTTTTAATGTTAATTAATTTGATGTCTTATTCTTAATTAGACTTTTAGACAATTTTATAACTAAGTAATATAAGTTTATGTTTTAACCGTTTCACAGATTATCTTCTTTTTCAGCTGTCTGTATTAAATATTAAACATTTTATTAAATAGATATATACAGAAGTTTTTTTTATGATTTCAAATGAAATTAATACTAAACATTTAACGTTTTATGAAGAAAATTACGGTATGCATGTTTCAATGAGCAAATATGTACGCAAGTTATCTTCCAAGAACATAGATAATTATAATGCAAGTAGAAATAATTCATTTCAACCTTCACATTTAAAATTTGTGTGTTGAACCTAAATAAATACTGATTAGATAGTACAATTCAAAGCATGAAAAGGTATCATATGTTTTCAATTAATTATTAAATGAAACTGTACACTATAAAATAATTTGTTTCTAATAAAAATATTTGCGATTTTAAGAGAATATTTGATTCGAAACTATCGACTTCTTAAAATAAAGAAACAGAATCAATGTATATATTTCTTCGTTCTCTGAAAGTTAAAGAAACGTAATGCAGTCAATTAATAAAAGTTTGACAAATGAACTCATGAAAAATAAAGAAGAAAGACCCCATATCAAATAAACACGAAGAAAAGAAAAGACAGTACACATAATGATAAAACAGAAATGACAATTCATATTTAAATAATAATAATAATAATAATAATAATAATAATAATAATAATAATAATAATAATAATAATAATAATAATAATAATAACGGACGTAACTGTTCAGAAAGAAACAATAAACATCAAATAATAATAATAAAAAGCTGAAATTTAACTGACACTAAACACAAATTTATTTAAAAGTAAAGTCAACTTTTTCACCATCGAAACGTTCTTAGAAATAATTTATACAAAAATGAAAACACCTATCTATTCCCAAAATATACATAATATTTTACGTCACATATTTTTAATTGTTATTTTTAAATTTGCCAACGTTAGTTTCAACTAAACAAACCAAAGAGTTATTCAAGAATTTTTTCAGTTTGTTTTCAATGTTTTGAAGTAGTTTCTCATAATTCAAAAAGCTTTCAATTTTATTTTTAAAGATAAATGAGAAGCATATATTAATGTTCATTAATTTATTGTTTGTGCAGGGTATAATGTTTTCATTTTTTTTGCATATTACTTTTAAAAAAGTTTCAACGATTTTACGTCACATATTTTTAATTGTTTCATTTAAATATGACAACTTTGTTTCAACTAAACAAATCAAAGTTATTCAATAATTTATTCAGTTTATTTTCAAATGTTTTGAATTGTGAACCTTGTAGGTCCTCATAATTAAAAAGGCTTTCAATTTTATTGTTAAAGAAAAAATGAGAAACACATGTTAATTTTCATTGATAGATTGAACTTTATTGTTCATGAAGGATACAAGGTTTTAATATTTTTGCATATTACTTTCAACAAAGCTTCAACAATTTTATGGCACGTATTTTTAATTGTTTCATTTAAATTTGACAACGTTTGTTTCAACCAAACAAATCAAAGCTATTCAATAATTTCTTCAGTTTGTTTTCAAATTCTTTGAATTGTGGGCTTTGTAGTTTTTCATAATTCAAGAAGATTTCAATTTAATTGTTAAAGAAAAAATTAGAAGCGTATATTAATTTTCATTAATTTATTGAAATGTATTGTTTGTGAATGATATAATGTTTTCATTTATTTCACACATTACCTTTAACAAAGTTTCAACGATTTCAGAAATATCCAGACTTTGTAACAATCTCATAATTACTAAATGTTTGATCAAAATCCAAACAAATCATAAAATCGAATACCATGCAAGAAATTCATAAAAACAGAATCAGGAGAACTGAGAAGCGGCATGCTTTGTTAGTGCCTCACACGGAGGTCTGAATTTTAACCAACTTTGTAACATGAACGTCAGAGTCATCCAACGAGAGGGGAAAATTACATATCCAGCATTTTTATTTTGTTTTTAATTAATCCTATGAATATTAGACATCTTTTTTGTATTTATCGCTGTTGCAGTAAATGTGTTGACTTACTTCTCAGAATAAACAGCAAAGACATTTTATCACAGAAAATGTGACACAAGGAATCTTGTACTGAAGAAAAAAGTTAGAGATAACATTACTTGCAAACATTTGACGTATAGATGATATTAGTATTTATAATTTAAATCTCTATTAATTCAAATTTAAAATAGTTTATCTTTCACAGAGTAAATATGAATTTTAATTACTTAATTTGAAAATTTTGTTAACTTTTCGTTTTTTATTGTCAACAGTTTAAATTTAGTTAAATATATACATTATGATAAGGAACAATTCATATTCAACATTTTTTAAGAAAAAGATTAGATTAGATTTTAAATTAAGATAGTGACGTTTATCTTTCCATCTCAACCCTTGCTTGAGTATCACTCCTTTCAAATTTTCTTCAATTATAATCAAAAGCTAGGAACTTTCGCCATGTTGATCGTATGTTGAGTGACTATATTTAATGTTCGTTCAATATTCATTACAATACTGGACGAAAAGCATCAAAGAATATATCACTGAAAAGAAAGTATATGACAGAGAAAAATAACGCGAGAAAAAAGAACAAGATTTTCAATCAATAATTTATGATTATTAATTGGAAGTTGAAGTAGCTGTTACAGAGTTATAAATAGTTACAGTACGCAAATCAAGATTTCAGGTATAACTCCCTGTAAAGTTGATTTGAATAATTTCGAGGGAAAAATTGTTCCGGAGCCGGGTATCGAACCCGGGACCTTTGGTTTAACGTACCAACGCTCTACCACTGAGCTACTCGGGAACTCTAACCGACACCGATCCAATTTTTCCCTCTATATCCACAGACCTCAAAGTGGGCTGACAACCGTCAAGCAACCAACTTCGAGTGCACACTAACTCCGTGTGACTTAAATTGTGGTTTTCTGTTAACGAACAGTTACAGGGAGTTATACCTGAAATCTTGATTTGCATAATACACGTCACTGTTCGTTAACAGAAAACCACAATTTAAGTCACACGTAGTCAGTGTGCACTCGAAGTTGGTTGCTTGACGGTTGTCAGCCCACTTTGAGGTCTGTGGATATAGAGGGAAAAATTGGATCGGTGTCGGTTAGAGTTCCCGAGTAGCTCAGTGGTAGAGCGTTGGTACGTTAAACCAAAGGTCCCGGGTTCGATACCCGGCTCCGGAACAATTTTTCCCTCGAAATTAGTTACAGTACGTTATAAATAAATGAAGTCTAAGAATTTCAACCAATCGGAACCATCTATTAAATCTTATTATCTTATTTAATAATAATAAAGGTAACATTTTTTGTGAATTATTTACTATTATATTCGCGAAATAGTTGTGAAAACTACCAGTCGACATTTTTCTAAAGTTTCTCGTAAATTTACCACTAAAATCGAAACCCATCGAAACAATGATAAGTATAGGTCTAAATGTTAATGATAAAGCTAATGTTCCTCCAGGTGAATGCTGGGATTGTGCCAATTTAAAGGCAACGACCCGAATCTTTCCCAATCCCAATTAATACTTGACTATCACTTCTCAGCTACTGTATCATCCGATCATCTACTGCGATAGGCCTTCCACCTATCCGTGAAAGAATCGCATCCATAAAAGTGCTCTTTGTGGGCATGACGATGAACTACATCAATGTGGAGAAAACCGAACACAATAATTCTATTTGATTGGGCTATACATCCTCTGAAAACATCTATACTCCATTGCAAAGGATCACTCAAGTTTTATTGTGCTTCTCTTAGAAAACTGCCGATACTACTCACATTTCCATAGTGGGTATATTTCCGTTCACTCAACATTGTGGTCTTCTACCTACCCACCAAAACGTCTACGCATCAAAATACAGCTTCTAGTGCATATTATACTGTAGTCGACAACAGAAATCGATCTTTTTCCGATAGCCCTAGAGATGTAGAAGTAACTGAGCACAATATCGATAGAGAAAATAAATACCAAGCGAATGACAAATTGACTGAAACAAAAATCACAAATATATCTTCAACAATACGGGAAAAAAGTTTTGGAGCATACTTCGTAATTTTTTTTTAGGTAGAAGGGGTATATTTCGTGGTTATGGGCATATTTCGCACATGGTGAGTTGCAAGAACGCATTTATTCCTTCGTTAGCCGCTAACGGACCAATAAGTTCGAAAGACGCTTTGCAAGAAACATCTTTAGTGTTATTGATCCGTTAAAGGATTCTAACTTAAAGATCTGATTTCTCTCCTATAATAATATTTATTCCTCCGTTAGACAGCCATCTTACGTACATTTTGTGTATTGACGAGTAGTTTATATACAGGGACATCATTTTATCTTTACTTCAATTTTTATTGTACCTTAGTTTTTTTATGTACTTCACTCCCACCCCATCCACTAGTAAACTTCCAACCGTTCTCAACACAGCACCAAGGCCGCGTATGCAGTTAAAGTCGCCTTACGGTCATAGTAAGCAGTACTGAGTTAGTGAGTATAGTACGTTCCAGAAATATGTTCGCGTTTTTCAATGACGAAAGAGCTTTCAATATTGAATCATATTTTCGCACAGGTACTGTCGACCGTTTGCCTACGTCGCTTTCCGGTTTCCCCCACACGCTTCTGCTCGCCCTTTGTAAAGGCTAGTAGCTGGGCTGTCTTAGCGCTTTTATGAAAACATTAATTTCTGTTAGGAATTGGACATCTACGTAATATTATACAACTGTTTAAAATAACTAAATAAAAGGGTCTCGTTAAGTAATTGTCACGTGATTTCCCCCCTTTCTACGACCCTGCGACAAAACCACTTGGACGGACAGTAGATAGCATGTCTGAGTAATTTTATCTTTTCGGATCGGGCAGATGTGAAGATTGAATTTACAGTACGTAAGATACGAACTCTTTTACAAAGTAGGTACAGAATTATTTCAACATGAGTTACTAGTACGAAGGATGAAACTGGTATTTGGAATTAGGTACAGTAGTCTATAGTGCGATAATATGCGCAAAAGAACTGAAGCCTGTATCGAAATGAATGGCCACCATTTAAAAAAAAATGTTTAAATATCAATATTATGATTTATTTTCAATTTAACTTCATTCAATATATTGTACGCTAATGTGCTGTAGACAGTATAATATTCACTGCATAATGAATACGTCCGATTGGATAGCTCAGTTTTTTTTTTTTTTTTTTTTTTTTAAATTTCTACATCCGGCCAGAGGCCATTTTCCGAAATATTTCTGTTTTTCAGGTTTTCAGTTTTCTGTTTCTGTTTACTAACTAACACTAACACAACACCCATGCCCGAGGCGGGACTCGAACCCACAACCCTTCGGACCAAGCCGTAGAGTCATTGCGTGCCTCTACGGCTTGCGCCACCCGGGTCGGCTATCGTTCGTGAGTAGAAACACTTATTGTTAACACAGTACTGTATCTTGATTAAACAAAAACCTAATGAAAAATATCAAACTCAAAATCGAGATATTTCCCAGTTTATGTAAATGGATGAACTACTTTTCTTCCCTCCTATACCTAGTAAAGTGATTTGTTTGTATTTTATGCAGTGCCATCAAACTCCAGTCGTGGAAGGGGATAGCAAACGGCGTTTCCTGTTCTCAACCGTTAAATCAAAGGTATAGCCAAGTTAATATTATAAATGTTAGTAAAATAAAATGATGTCCCTGTATTTTTATTCATCGTAATGTTACCCGTATGAGATTCAGGCATGCGATATTTTGTGTAATAGGCCTATAACTTACACGATATTAAAATAATATTCCATATCGATGGCTAAGAAGTAATACCTCGTATCTGTAGACTACATTTGCAGGTAAATAAAAATGAACTGTTTTAGAAATTATTTTCTCAAAACAGACAAATTCCTTATATATGTTTCTGCTTTGCAAGATTTTCTGCTCAAAGACTAAATATTAGTTAAATGTCCAATTTTGTGAGATCAACAATAATATAGTTAATATTAATAATAATAATGTAGTTAAATTAATTGACCATGTTTATAGTTAGACATCGATATACGGTAAATTGATTATTTATTTATCTACTTATACATTCATTTTGGAATAGCAAAGTTATTATTTATTTAGTTATTATTATCGTATTTCTTTACTCTAGTTCATCATCTGACGACGAGGTTATGTGCTATGTAGTCTGTCTTTTCATTTTTCATAAAATCAATGAACTCTTGAGCTATTTCTAACAACAAATAGACACATTTATCTTTCTCACTGAAACTTCTGTTCCTGATTCCTTTCTGGTTCATATTAGTCTATATTTATTGCAAATTTTGACAACAATAAAAGCAAGCCTTACATCAGTCTAGTAGCCGATATTCACTTTTTACTCATTCAAGTCTTATTGCGTCACTTGTGAAATCCAAAGATGCTTGGTTAACGATCCAATAACTGCTGTCTTCGCGCTACGAGTTGGCGCGGGGAGTAGATAGGCGGGACGGGAGAACTTCACGCTACACTCAGACCTGAAAACGTCAGTCCACTTACTTGGCTACAAGGGAACGGAGTCAGACATAAAAGATTCCGCATCTTCGGTGCTGTCGCCATGACTATCATTATCACATTTTTCAAAATTTCTGGAGTATGATCTGTCCACGATAATCGTCTGTTTATGTTCCAGCCGTGTATATTAATTCGAATCTCTCAACAAAGCCATTAGCCCCACCGCCCCCATCCTGATGGACAACAATGAGTGTTCTGGACACATTTACGGTAGTCAAAACTCCCGTAACATTTTTATCCTGCCAGCACTTGGGAAACGTTAAATTGGTAGGCCTATCTATCCGCATTTCGTCCAGATACAAAATCGGTTTTTCCACTTTCCTAAGCTTTCTTATTTGCTGTAGATATCTTCACATATTCTAATTTACAGTGTTTTCCTCAATTTTTTTTGCTGCACACTTCTTCCACCTGAAATCCTTTTTCTTCAGTATTCGTCTTAATGTTGTCTTTCATTTCAAATCAATTTTCTCTTGTAAAAGGGTAGACGTTTGTTGCAGCTTGGTACTATTTTTTTACTTGTTATTTAACGACATTGTGATAACTACTAGCTTCTTCAGTGTCGATTGAATTGATGATGGCGAGATAGTATTTGGCGAAATGAAACCAAGGATTCGCCATAGATTACCTGACATTCACCTACCGCTTGGGAAAACCTCGGAAAAAACCCAACCAGGTAGTCGGCGCAAACGGGAATCGAACTCACTCCCGAGCACAACTGCAGATCAGCAGGCAAACGCGCTACCTCCTCAGCTACGACGGTGGCCCTCTTTCTTTTCCAAATAAAAATTCTCAATTATATCTTTTTTGTCAATCTCCCGTCGAAGTCATCTACATTTGCGTTTCGGTAGTCTGGACGTTTACATTCTTTTTCTCCCTCAGGTGTCGACAACGCACTTTCTTCTGTGCAGTCTTTCATTTCATTCCTTATACGCTGTATTGTTCTTGTGGATAGATTAGAGTACTTTTCTACCTTTGCTGTAGGTTTCGTAAGAGGAATGCAAAGGCACTGTTGTTCTTTTTCTTCATCAAAGAAATATTTTGCACTTCTAATAATATTCCTTTCTTCGCTATAGATTGTCAATCCTTGTTTCCTCTTTGTCGACATATTTACAATAAACAAAAAACTGCTATAAACCTAAATAACAGTATATAATAACATAAATTCTATTAACTATATTATTACCAACACTATTAACACGAAAAGCAAAGGATAACTAAATCAATACAAGAATTGTGGTATACTGAAAACAATTGTCTTGTTGAAACTAATAAAACACTACAGTAAAAACCCCACTATTATTTTCACAAAGTCGCAAAGATTCATAGACACGTGCAGTAGATGTTTGTTAAACAGGAATATTGCAGTGAACAGCGCGGTGCGCATGCGCGACTGTTTCCCCTCCGCCCCGTCTATGTACTTCAGCCGCCTTCTCCTGGCGTGACAACAGTAGTGGCCCGTTAAATTCCTCTTCTGCAACCCGACAATGCACTAACTTTAAAGGTCCGCTAACTAATGCAGGAATACATTATTTATAGGTCTGTTTTCTTACAACCCAGCAACAATGATTTAAATTTTGCGTTACTTCGCGAGTTTTTTTTTTTGCTTATTATCGCCGCGGCCTCATGCTTAACATGTCGGCATCATACAATAACGTGCGGCATGCTTTTAAAACATAATTTTGCCGACCGATTGTTGCTCTGTAGGTTTCACTCTAAGCGTCACGTTGTCACGTCTACTTCCTCGATAAGAATAAGCACTAGTTTGTTATATTATTAAATGGCTATTATTATTATTATTATTATTATTATTATTATTATTATTGTACCGCGCCGTGGAGTCGTGGTCTAAGGCATCCTGACTAGGACTCGCGTTACGGAATGCGCGCTGGTTCCAATCCTGACGGGGGAATAAATTTTCTCATGAAATTTCGGCCAGTGTATGGGACCGGTGCCCATCCAGCATCGTGATGCACTTGGGGAGCTACGATAGGTAGCGAAATCCGGTTACGCAAACCAGATATAATGGCTGCGGAGGCTCATCGTGCTAACCACACGATACCTCCATTCTGGTTGGATGATCGTCCACCTCTGCTTCGGAATGTGGCCGTGAGGCCAGCAACCGGCTGGTCGGGCTTGGTCCTTCGTGGGCTGTAGCGCCACGGATTATTATTATTATTATTATTATTATTATTATTATTATTAGCCTATTATTATTATTATTATTATTATTGTACCGCGCCGTGGATTCGCGGTCTAAGACATCCTGACTAGGACTCGCGTTACGGAATGCGAGCTGGTTCCAATCCTCACGGGGGAATAAATTTTCTCATGAAATTTCGGCCAGTGTATGGGACCGGTGCCCACCCAGCATCGTGATGCACTTGGGGAGCTACGATAGGTAGCGAAATCCGGTTACGCAAACCAGATATAATGGCTGGGGAGGCTCATCGTGCTAACCACACGATACCTCCATTCTGGTTGGATGATCGTCCACCTCTGCTTCGGCATGTGGCCGTGAGGCCAGCAACCGGCTGGTCGGGCTTGGTCCTTCGTGGGCTGTAGCGCCACGGATTATTATTATTATTATTATTATTATTATTATTATTATTATTATTATTATTATTTCATATACGAGTACGTTGACATTCTAACTCTTAATAATAACTCTTCGAAAATAATTTTTAATCACATAGATTAATGTTCGTCCTCGGTACAAGACATTGCAACTTCGGTTTTAGTCCACTTGGATTAGACAAGTAGATGTCATTTTATAATGGAAGCAGCTTATTGGTTGCAACATTGAAATTGAGGCGAGTGATTGGAGCGGCGACATAAGAAATTGAAAATAATAATACAAGTAAATTTCAAAGACCTGGCGAATGCTACGCACGAGGCCGCTCAAAGACCTGTCGGATGTTGAGCATGAGACCGCGGCGATAATAAATATGGTAAAAGTATTTCAGGTAGTATTTAAAAGGGTAACATACGGTAATAAAGAAAATGTATTGTGGAAAATTTCGCACGTATCGCTATTACCAAAACATACGGTCCTACTAATATGTAACAACATGCAATTGTTCTTGGAAAGGCAGTCCTTTATAAAAGAAAGGAGACGGTAGCTGTAGACCAAAGTTAAAAGCCTTTACACGCCTCTCTTGTTGAAACAGCACTTTATTGTTTGGATACGCCACAGATGCAATTACATATAGAAGTGCTTTCATCACTCAAGCCGTGGTAACACATTAAGTGGCACTCAAAACACAGAAACCAGTGAACAGTGGAAACACTCGAGAGTCCCCGACAACACAAACAAACCGGAAAGTGTTCTCGAAACATGATCCAGTCCTATCAGAGTGGCTTCAGAAATTAATTTCTTCCTAAATTGTTCGGAAGAGTTTTTATAGAAAGTTCTTCGGAAGAAGGTCTTATGCAAATGAGATGCTCGAAATAGGGACCAATTTATAAGTAGGCTACACATATAACAATTTAATTTTTAAATCGACAATTGAGGAGCCTGATACCATAGACGGATATTCACTATTTTTATCTAAATTTAGTTAAGGATCGGTTCTTAGAGAAAGCTATTTTTCGCTCTTTCCAAATCATCTGTGGTCCATTTATTTCAGAAACGGCAATTTACATGCTTTTGTGAACGTTAAAGTAAGAAACTCTTCCTCACGTCTTGGGTTTCTGCCATCATGGAGAATTGCTCCGAATCAACAGATATAATACGGTTCGTTCTCTCATCGCAGCTTCAATCCGTCAGAATGCTTCCTATGAGGTTTATGAGGAGGTTGGTTGCGTCTCTTCTGATGGCTCTACTAGACGTGCTGATATCATCATAATTGATCGGCAGAAGGATAAGGGTGTCATTCTTGATCCCACAATCCGTTTCGAGATACATGAGCAACGGCCACAAGAGGTGTGTCGTGAAAAACAAGTCATATATGAGCCTTGTTGTCAGCATCTTGGAGCACAATACCACATCACACATTGGACAGTTTTTGGGCTCATGTTCGGTGCCCGTGGCACGATCCCACGTGAAACTTTAAATCAACTTAAACAATACAAAATTTCTGATGCAACGATTGATGCCATAGGATCTCACGTGTTAAAATCATCCTTAGCTATAATTAGTAATCATTTGTACCCAACAAAATTTTTATTGTGAATGATTTCCTACGTTTTCTTATCTTACCGTTTTTTTTTTATTTCCAAGTGTCACAAAATTGTTTTGTTTACTTATTATTCTTTATGAATTGATTAGTAGGCCGAACTATCGAACCCTTATTTAGGGCGGCTTTTGTTTATACAAATTATCATGTTGCTACTTTCATTACAATCGGACACCTCAATACATAGTTTATTTCAAATGCGGAAATGACCATTTCAGGAAATCATATTGCTGAAAATGGCTTAAAACTGTTATGGCGACCAGTTAATGTTTACATTCTGACGAGTTTGCATGTTTTAATGATTACGTTCACTTTTATATCGAAAATTTATTAAAATAAAATGATTTTTGGGCAGCTTGAGTACAATATGGAACACAATACGTTTGAGAGTATGTCTTCACTGACTCGAAAACGTAAATTTAACCCTGAGCAAAGGAAACGTGTTAAAGAAAAATGAATGTAAGTGAAACCAATTAAAATAGGGGTAAAAGTAAACCCAAAGAAACTTGCAGATGTTCAGAAATTATTAAATAAACTCTTCGGAAGTGAGCGGAAGGAAAACCCCTGAATTTTCTAATTTTATTTTAATATAAAGATTTTTCAGCACCTGGAGTTCAATGTGGAGAGTAATACTTTGGAAAGTACGCCTGAACTGAGTAGAAAAATGATTAGTAAATTTAATCCTAAACAAAAGAAACGTGATAAACAAAGGCGATTGGAAATGAAACCTTCACCAACTAAAATAGGGGTCAAAGTGAAGCCACAGAAAAACTTCAGAAGTGAGTGGAAGGAAAAACACTTTCTTCAGTGGCACAGTACCAGATTTCTGATAAAAATGTAGACAATCATAATAAATATGATTGTTTGAAGACTCCTTAAATGAATTGCAAGAAAATAAGAACTAAAAACTGAAAGTGATATTATTATAAGAATTGAATAGAAATAACATTCTAAATTTAATTTTTCTAAATACTCCAGTTAAATACTAGTTTTAGAATAAATCATTACTTCCATAGGATTTTCTCATCATTATCCTGATTTTGGGTTATGAGTTTCAAAAATAGACACTTGCAACTTTGTTTGTTTCAGAAACGGACAAAAGTCAATTTTAGTTTCAAAATTTGACAATGTAATTTTTAAGTACGTTTTAAAGTGCTTCAAACTAATATTTTTAAGTAAAGACCTTTGAAGTAACTTTCAAGATGCTTTCTGTCGAACTGTCAGCAAATATTAATTTTGATTCCGAGTTGCGTATGCATACTCAGTGAAAATATTGCGGCGTTGTTCATTCACATTATGTATTATTCTAACAGACGCCATCGCATTATGAACGAACACCAATTTTTGTCAGTAATACGTAGAAAAAAATCCCAGCATAATGTACGCATTACATTTTCAATTGCTGCCTGTGGTAGTATACAATATCAAGACGATCAAAGTGATTGTGCAGTAGAGAATGGTGGAAAGGATGCTGCTGTAGAGGATGACAGTGATTTTGAAACCAGTACTGATAGTGAATTACGTAAGAATAGTGGTAGTATTACCTTCACCAAGTATAGACCTACCTAATTTTTGCTTTATTACCTAGTATTTAGTTTTAGTTTATATTGTGCGACGTTTTCTTATTCACTGCACGTAAGCGTTCGATATATCGATGCTCTCGAAGTCGTAAAATCGATCATTTTCAATATTACTGCAATGTCCGATGTCGAAACCAGCTGTGATTATCACTTGGGATGTCAGGTAGTTATGACTTTTCCCGTAAAATTTTCTCGCGTATAATACGCAACTTGGATTTTTAACTAAAAAATTATGGAATAAAAAAGTGCGTCCATTACACGAGTAAATACAGTATATACAGGATGCCTCAGGAGGAATGTTAAATACTTCAGGATAATACAGTTTGGGTTAATCTACTTCAACTTAACCTGATTATCTATGTCCGACGGATGGAGAGAAATAAAGGGGAGAAATACTGGAACGTTTTGCTGTTCCACACTATACTTGACGTGTTGTTCCAGATTCTTTGCACACGGCAGTATCTGAGCACTGCAACGCCTGCGCAACACATACAACTGAATATACGTTCACTTGACATTTAATTCGTGTATTCGCACAGTGAATATGCAGACATGTTTTTTGTTTATGGATTTTGTGAAGGCAATGCAATGGGTTCTGTTGAGAAATATAGACATTTTCCCAATCGAAGGGTTCCATCTAGCTGGTACCCATGTTTACCGGATGTTATCTGAACCTGGCAAGCTACCAAGTGTTTCATTGTGGTCGGAAAAAAACCGGTACCGGTAGCAGTACCTGATAGGAATTTACAATTCATGTAATCCATAAGAAGAGCAACCTTAGTAATTCGTCTTCTGTGATTATTTTATTTTCTTACTGATGGAGTTTGTAATTAATTATGAAATACAATAATGTATCATATTACTAGAGCCAGGATGTTTGGCAAAATGCCTTTTTACTGGATGGAAGAAAATCATTTTTGCATAGATATAAATGTGATTTGGATTAAATCAAAATGATAGTCAACTTTTGTTTTGCCTATTTTGCCTTCCTAAGGCGTTTCTTACTAATAAATACCTTTTTTTTGTCATTTTAAAGCATTATTTCTTATTTCAATTCTCTAATTAATTGTAATGTAATGTGTATGAAAATTAAATATTTTAAACAATGACTAACTTTACTAACAATAATAAATAAAAGCAATTTATTTCGGTGCTTAATCCGCTAATAATCGTCCTTTAATACTATTGGTGTAATATGAATAATGATCGACAATCCACAGTTACAAAATATAATATTGCCATGTCTTCACGGTACCAACAGTCAGTTTTATAATTTTTAATATCAAGCTCGTTCTCATATAAGTTGTCACGTAGCATTTTCAATTGTTTGCTTTCATATTTTCAAACTTTACTGTTACAATTTTGTTCTACACGTGTTTATTATTGTAGGAGAAAGAAATTTGAGTGAGGAATAGTCAGTTATTGTCGGGTGACGGAAGGTATAAGATCGGTTAGCTAGAATGCCTAAATTCAGTAAACCATTGAAAAGTAAACTTCAAAGTGTTTCCAACCGATGGAACAGTTTTGTTATGTAAGGTTTGTGAAAAGACAGTTAATCACGAAAAAAAAAAGTATTTTATAAGTCAATATGTGTCAACTACGAAGTAAATATGTGAGTTATGTTGATATACAGTAGAACTTGGTTATAACGACATCCAAGGGACCTTAAAAATTATGTTGTTATAAACGAGTGTCGTAGTAACCGAGATTCACATTATCAATCTAGTGAGGTGGAAAATTAAAAATAACAAACTTAATTAGACTTATTTTAGATTTATGTACTGACTTTTAAGCCTACAATGAACATAATAAAATACACCTAGGCCTACAATTATAAATACAGTATTCTGTATTAAAACAGTTTGTTCAGTACTCACCAAACTACTTTACTTAGAAGTGAAATAATCAGTCATTTTACTTGTTGTCTTCTACTTGCCCAATACACAATTTCTAGGGCTAAATTAAGTTCTATGTTCATAATTTCAGTTGCAATTTCACTGCTCCCTTCCCTAGCTTCATAGGACATGTTCATAATTCTAATGACTTCTGAAGCGTCACTCACTTTTTTTAGTGGTCATACTGCATTAAAATGCGTGCACTTAGTGAAAACGTCCTGTCGAAACTGATCTAATACCGCATGAATTCGGGCAGGTTACAATGGGGTGGGGACTCCGCCTGCATCCCAGAGGTCTATGACAGAAGGGGACTGTAAAGAATTTGTCAGGGTCAGATTTCAACAAAGTATTTCTTAAAATACTTTGGTTCTTAGAAAATCTTATTCCAAACTGAGGTTGAAAATGACGTTATATGCGAGGTAGACGCATATACGTTTGTCGTATTAAGCAAGGTAGGAAAGCATATGTCTTATGGGGAATTAGTTGGGACCACAGAATATTTGACGTTATAGGCGAGGTGTCGCACAAAACGAGGTCGTTATAACCAAGTTCTACTGTAATTTAAATTTATTGCTAAAATATATTAAACCTTTTTAAAATTTATAATGCCTTTTTCAAAGATAATTGTGCCTCTTTTTAAGTTTTTATTGCCTTTTTTGCCTGCCTATTTTAACTGTTAGAAATGCCTAAACATGGGCTCTACATATCACAAAGTTCTAAAACGTAGAAATACATCTATAACGCCTCTCTCAATTTAAAAGTTCCCCCATTAATAACTTCCCAACCGTTACATTTCGTACATAGGTATATCAGGTTAAATCGATGTAAATCCATCTAAACTACAGTATTCTGAAGCATTTTACATTCTTCCTGAGACACCCTGTATAAAAGCTTCCGAGCCAAGTTTATTAGTCAAACTGTTATTTCGCAACTCTCGTCCTGAACCGAAACCGGTGATCAACAACTTTTTCCATATCTATTCAACTTCAACTGCAGAAAATTCTGTCTACAACAGTGATGCTCACATTGGATTCACGTCCTTGAAACCATGCTATGCAGACTACTGTCAACGCAGCGAGCGGAGTGCCTACAGTATCTGTGTGTGTTCATTTTATAACAGCCTTTCTTTGTTTCAGTGGCGGAATTCCCTAAGAAATGACGTGTTCACTCATTTTGTATTCAGTTTCCTTTCCGATTTGCTACAGTCTGATTGAAATCTAGCTCAAAGTTTGCAACAGCAATACTTACAAGGAGAGGACACGCTCTGTATATCACCGAATGGAATAAGATTGTGTGAGATGAAAGTACAAGAGGTACTGTTTAAAGTCATACCTGGTATGGGTGGCCAATGACCCCTCGTTTTGGAAATATTGGCTATTGTTTGTGACATACTTCCGTTAGGTGCTCAATAGGGAAGCATTAGCCTGTGTAACAGCGTAGCCCATATGGTTGGATGCTGAGTTGTTATCCAGGCAACCTGAGTTCGAATCTTAACTGGTTCTATACTTTTTTCTTTTAATAATGATCAATATTGTGATCACAATTATCTATTTACATACCTATATCATATTTCTCACTGTATTGAATGCTTCATCATGTTTTAAACAAATTACTAATTAACTAACATTGTATTGTAAAGGATAAACAATGAAATACTGCTCACCTAGGAAAGTAAGATGTGTCTGGTGTCTGTTCTATTTCTGTAGCAGCTATTCCATTTCATTTGTACCCGATTCATTATGATGTCATAAAAACACACAAAACATACATATTTCCTGCGCCATGCACAGCAAATGAAAGAACGTTGTCCACAGTCACACACATTTTTCCGCACTTCTGCTGCGAAACAGACATCCTTCACATTCACAAACACTTCTCGTTCGTTTATCAATTTTCATGCATACTACGCTTATTTCAAAATGGCTTTGAATATAGGAGCTGACAACTGAAAGTGAATTATAATAATAATAATAATAATAATAATAATAATAATAATAATAATAATAATAATAATAATAATAATATCAAGCTTTAAAAAATGAGAAGGCATTAGGATTCAAACTTGGGTTGCCTGGATGACAAACTCAGCATCCAACCACATGAGCTACGCCCTTACATAGTCTAATGCATCCCTATTAGGCACCTAACGGAAGTATGTCACAAACAATAGCCAATATTTCCAAAACGAGGGGTCATTGGCCACCCATACCAGGTATGACTTTAAACAGTGTGTCTTGTACTTTCATGTCACAAAATCTGATTTAATTCGGTGATATATAGAGCGTGTCCTCTCCTTGTTAGTAACGCTCCTAACTTTTTGTCAGATAAACGCAACCTTCATTTGACTTAAGCCTCATTTTTTTGTGTTGTTCGCAAACCTGGGAAAAATAAGCATTGCCATTAATTTTTTAGAAAAATGTCCGAAGATTAGGATAATGTGATTTTTCAAATGCTCTACAAATATGCTCTCCGCGTAAATCTCTGCTTTTTTAAATTGTATCTTTCCGCACTTTTATTAGCTCTTGCTGTAAATTTAATTTAGCACTTCCAACATCGATCGACATGGGGATTGTAAATATTAAAAAAAAAAAAAAACGACTATCTCAATACTCTGAAAGTATTCAAATGGATGGGTAATAAGCTCTGATTTAATTCTTTCTAAAAGTTTACAATATTGTTTACTTGTGAGTGCTAACTATATTATTTAACGATTTTAATATTCAAAATACTGAAACTTTTTTAATAGAAGCTGAGATTTGCATAAATCTAAAGAGTCTAGGAATGCCGTTACAGCTAAAAAAACATCAGTTATGTTTTGATATTTCCATTGAACTTGCATCTGAGATGATTAAGGTGCTCATAGATTTCAGTAGGATTCCGAGGTCGCTTATGGAACCCTCATTTTATAGTTACAGAAGAAAAAGTTTCCAAAAATAAATAAATCGATCACCAGACGAAAAATAAAGAATAAATAAAAATACACAGTGGCCAAAATAATAGCACAAAATTAGAAATACTCTATTTTCGGAAATATATAACATTAGTTTATAATGAATGCACTGTTGGAAAGAGTAGACTTTAAAGATGAGCAGGAGTTTTTACTACGTTTTTTGAGGCTCAATTAAAATCTTATGGAGGTCAATACACAATTGTGGAAAAATGTGGTTTTTGAAGACATTATTTCAAACTGCAGAAACTGAATGTTGGTAAAATTAATAGTAATAATTAATGATCTTTGAAATAATCAAAATTAAAAATGTGCTCTATGTAACCGCCATTTGCCCACACAACCATTTGTAGGCATCTTCTTCATTGTCCAATAGCACTGGATATCGGTCTTTGAACAAGCCGATCCCAACATTCATGGCGGCGTTGTCTTAAATGTTCAATATTACGAATTCTTGTTTTGTAGTAAACTGATTTTTGTGGTTATGTCTATACCAAATAGTCCATAGGATTAAGATCTCGTTTGAAACTCCAGCAGAAACCATAAGATAATCTGAGAAATGCAATATTTCACGCAATAATCTCTCACGAGGGATATTATGTCCGTATCTTGCTAATCAATCGTTGTACACTTGAAACAGACCATTTTCGAAGAGCGTACTTCCTTACAATTTGACGGGCAGATAAATTTTCATATTGGTGCAAATGTTTGATGAAAATCTTGTCTTCGTTCTTTAAGCGACACACAAAATGAGAACTCAAAACGGAAGAAAACAAATGACGATAGTACAACAAACGGCTTGGCCTGCTGAACTCGTAAGACCATAATGCTTATTTCGGCATAAACGATAGATTTTGCACTGCCTTACAAAAAATTAAAAAAATAATGTTTAATAAATGGTAAAAAATTAAATATTACAGTACTTTTCCGGTCTACAAGGACTGTGAAATTTGCCTGTGAAATAAACTTTCATGTGAAAACATTAGCTACTGAAATATAAGCTTAACTATTTAAATTGTGTGTCCCGCGCCGTGGCGTCGCGGTCTAAGGCATCCTGCCTAGGACTCGCGTTACGGAATGCGCGCTGGTTCGAGTCCTCATGGGGGAAGAAATTTTCTCATGAAATTTCGGCCAGTATATAGCACTGGTGCCCACCCAGCATCGTGATGCACTTGGGGAGCTACGATAGGTAGCGAAATCCGGTTGCGAATGCCAGCTATAACGGCTGGGGGGGATCATCCTGCTAACCACACGATACCTCCATTCTGGTTGGATGATCGTCTACCTCTGCTTCGACATGTGGGCGTGAGGCCAGCAGCCGGCTGGTCGGTCTAGACCCTTCACGGGCTGTAGCGCCACGGATTATTATATTATTTAAATTGTGTTTCTTTTTTTGGCCCACTGTGTATATTATTTACTAAATAATTGTCAATTAATTATGCACCTCGTAAAATATATTTTACTGTATAAAAATCATCACACATTATCTCCTCATTCTGTAACAAAAAATCACTTTCGCATTCCTTTTTTAAAACTACATTTGACCTTGAAATTTGGGCAGAGCAGTATAATGGTACAATTATACTATAGTCCCGACGCTGTTATTCCCGGCGTGACTCCGCCTCTTTGCTTACGTCTTACAAAGTGAAGGCTCTATAAAGTCTAGGTAGGTAGTATCGTTCGCCATTTTCGTTCTTACATTGCCGAGCTACCATACGAGGAATCTATTTGCCACACCGTTAAACATTATCATGTCGTACCTCCTATGATAATAAATCAAACGCAATGTAATTCAGCAAATAATTGAGCGGCAAATAAAGTCTTCGTGTGCTTTACGCGAACGCCAACGAAAGAGCTAAAATGGCGGGCGATTATATTAAGTATTTATCGAGCCTTAAGGAATGAATCAGCGAATCACAAGACGCACACGTTTAAATGTAGCCGACCTGCAACGCGATTGGCTGCCGGAAATTAGAGCAACGGGACTATAGTTGATGCATGTTCCGACACATTCGAACACACAACCAAATACCAGTAAGTATTCTGCGCGCCGAGTAAAGGTAGGTTCACGCCGTAATCTCAAGGACGGGAATCCAAGTTGAACATCACTGGTCTACAAGGACAAATTCACCCAACTCTATTCAATTCCTACAGCAACAAATTCTGTCTACAAGTGTGGAGACTGCAAGTGCAAAGAGACGAGAAGCTGGATACAGAGAGAGGGAGAAGATACACCGCCACCTCGAAGAGGAAGCTGAAGAAGAAGCAGCAACGACGCGAACTCTACGTCTGATACGTTAGTACACACAGCAAGCCAAACAGAATGTCATGATTGCTGGAGTGCGTCGTCTCACCATGGCGAAGGTGGTCGCACCGTCTTCAAGAAGGTCCGCGGCCGCTTCCAGAGACGCCGCGTGTTCCAGCTCGCACTGGCGCCTCTGCTTCTTCATGTTCTCGCGGTGCATATCGGACCTGGACGCGTAGTTGACTAGCGCGAACTCTAGCAGCGCCCCGAAAACAAACGTGAGGCAGACGCCGGTCCAAACATCGATGGCCTTTGTGTAGGATACAGGTGGGAGTGAGGCGTTGATCCCAGAGGTTTGGGTCGCCATGGTGAGGAGTGTGGTCACTCCTAGGGACACTCGTGCGGGAATGGCATTCTGATCGAGCCAGAAGGAGACCCACGACACAATGACCAGCATACAGCAGGGGATGTAGATCTGGATGAGGTAGTAGCTGAATTCTCGTTTGAAGAGCAGGTCCACTTTCAGACAGCTGTACTCTCCTGCGAAGGAACAAAATATTCCAATTAATAATAATAAATTTATTTATTTATTTATTCACTTATTTATATTTAATGTAATTAATATTTGAGGAGAAAAATTCGCTCCGGCGCCAGGGATCGAACCCGGGTCCTTGGTTCTACGTACCAAGCGCTCTGACCACTGAGCTACGCCGAATTCAATCCACAGCACCGGATCGAACTCCCCTCCATCAGTGTTTTCCTTTGTGGCCTGACTCCAAGCTAGGCATATACGTTGACATTTTATGTCCAAGTAAACTGCCATTATACAAGGGGCGCACTCAGCTGAGTGACTTGCTTTGGCCGGGATTCCGCACTTAAGTGCACAGTAATCTGTACAGAAATATGCACTGCAGCTGAAAGAATGACAAGTAATATTTGAGGAGAAAAATTCGCTTCGGCGCCGTGGATCGAACCCGGGTCCTTGGTTTCTGGTCGATATTACAGATATTATTCTGTAGGACAAATTAATAAAACCTTTAATATATTTTATGCTCGACCATGCCGAAATGTAGTAATTATACACCTGGTAGCAGCCCTTTAATGGACCTCATTAAAGTACACTTATTCATTAAAGTTCAGGTGTTCCACCAATCAGAAAATACCATTGTAGCAATACTTTCGCGTCTGCGCACATCTCACAATTTACAAGGTATTCCACAAGGTTAGTTCCTTTCCTCAGTCAGATAAGAATAACATGAATACTTATGAATAATTTCAAGTTAGAAATATGATCGAGCATAAAAAGTCGTATGAAACTTGCCTATAATGGTAATTAAGACGCTCGTATGAAAATTATGAAACTCGCTTGCGCTCGTTTCATAAACATACTCGCGTCTTAATTACTACCATTACAGGCTCGTTGCATAATGTACTATAATGTGCTGTACAACAGCCAGTGGCCAATTACAGTTCAGCACAAAAAATAACAAACACATTAGCAATGATATAAATTACAATAAAAGTACATACAATGGAATTATTAAAATTATGGCAATTAAATATAATGATAATTGCAAATGAAATAATGGAATCATATGAATGAAGAATTGAATCATATAAATAGTATTACAAATATATACAAGATGATAATATTATAATACATAACTAAACAAAAGGCATAAATTAATAACTAACATAAAACTCAAAAAGTATATACTACACATTAAATGGATCCAAGTTCAATCCATGCAAATTAGCATATTTTATATATATACAGATCGGAGAGAGAGATTTACAATTTCCATTGTAAAAATGTTTATGAAATCTTAAACCCTTTGCATGAATACAAAGACTGATATTGCTTATGAATGATTCACAATCAATATCACCCTTAATGACTTTACAAAAAAATAAATAATCAAGATCTTGACGTCTGCTGAACAAACTACAGCAATTAAAATATTTGCAATTAATCTCATATTTATAATCGGAATTAGGTAAACATCTATAACAAAAGGAAATAATTTTTTTTAAATATCCTCCAATTTAGCCGAGTCAGTGGAAGTACTGGAGTGTCATACAACAGATGCATATTCAAGCTTGGATCTAACAATAATAATAATAATAATAATAATAATAATAATAATAATAATAATAATAATAATAATAATAATAATAGTTCACTACCGAAAGAGCCAATGTTTCTTGGAAACATAAAAGTAAAATGACGTTAAACACATTAAGATAATATACAAGGTCTACCAAAACGGATCACCCTGTATTTTATTTAACGACCCTTTTAACTATTCAACGTGGGCGAGACACAAACCTGTGTTAGTCTTGCTGTTGCAGTAATCGGTAAGAAACTTCTCTAGCGTGAATCTGGGCAGGTGGAGATTCTTAACCACCTGTACTGGGTCTCCATCCTTCCACAGGAATACTAGATCGTCAGTTGTCCAGCCGTCTGTAAGCCAAGCAAACAATCGTTAGGTGCCGCCATTCCACCACCAGTATTTCTCTTATCTCGCTTCCTTTCCTCCTTTTTTTTTCTCTCCCCTTTTTATTTCCTTTTCGGTGTCATCTTCTTTCATTTCCTCCCGCGTGTATTTGCTTGTTATCTTGCCCACTTCCTACGTTTTTCCGCCGTAGCTTACCTTTTAATTTCCTTTTCTCCCATTTTCAGAAGTTAAATTTTTCGTTCCGTGTTTATTTGCATACTACCGCGTCGAAACAAATTCACGATTCCATTTACATCGTTCATAAGAGTTAAAATATTTTAAGACGCTAATTTATGTATAAATTCAGCTGATAATAACGGTAATTGCATTGCATAATATTACAAGAAAACATAAATATGACGCCAACTCTGCTATTGAGGTAATAAATGCTTGTAGACTTTCAAAAATCGTGTTCATTAACAGTAATGAGGTTAACTACTGAATATTATTGCTATAAACAAACCATTCACGACTCATACTGCTAAATACGGTTCATTTCGGTTTACTTATTATGGTATAAATTCAAGAATAATGCTGTTATATTTGATTTCGAGTATGCTTGCCGGTAAATCACAGTATTTTGCAATTCAGAATATCGAATTTTTGAGTACAAATGAATTTATTCGTAGATACTGAGTATGTCAGTGTTTTGTTCATGGAACTGAAAGTAACGCCAGCGAATAGGGATTATAAAGAATGGACACTTCGCGTCGGTACCTTTGATGTAGCCGGACTGGTTTCAATGACCTATTGTATTGTATTGTATTTATTAACATTCTATGGTATTCATACATGCTTACAGCTAGAATATGGAACAAGTCAAAAAACTTAATACTATTATAAAATCTTAATTTATAGTCACAGTCTAGATGAAATATATACAGACGAGATTTACAATATAGTCTACTAGTACAACACAAAGTTTTAGTATCAATTTCATGAAGTGTTATTGAATGTCATGAATTCACCTACAGAATAGAAGGCGTGAGAAATTAGGTACTTCTTTAATTTGGCCCTAAATAATTTTATGTTTTGAGTTTCATTTTTTATATCGATAGGGAGGCTCGGAATAGGACTGATTCTCTGGCACGACCACAGCAAAGGAATAAGGTTTTGAGATTTGGCACTTGGAACGTAACTAGTCTTTATAGAACAGGAGGGGTAACATTAGTAGCAAAAGAACTAGCTAGATATAGAATAGACTTTGTGGGAGTACAAGAGGTTAGGTTAGATGGGAATGGCATATCACAAATAGGAGATTACTTGTTGTATTATGGGGAAGGAAACAATAATCACCAATTAGGAACAGGATTCTTTGTACATAAAAGAATAAAATCAGCAGTAAAAAAGGTCGAATTTATCAGTGACAGGTTATCATATTTAGTACTTAAGGGTAGATGGTGCGACATCATAGTTATAAATGCTCACGCCCCAACAGAAGAGAAAGACGACTATATAAAGGATAGCTTCTATGAGGAATTGGAACATACTTTTGATCAGTTCCCTAGATATCATATGAAAATTTTATTGGGGGATTTCAACGCTAAAGTAGGACGGGAGGATATTTTTAGACCAACTATTGGAAAAGAGAGCCTACACGCAATTAGTAGTGACAATGGAGTTAGATTAGTCAACTTTGCCACATCGAAAAATTTAATTGTCAAAAGTACAACATTCCCCCATAAGGATATACATAAATATACTTGGACTTCTCCAGATGGATTGACACACAACCAAATAGATCACATCTTGATAGATAAACGGAGACATACTAGTATAGTAGATATTCGAACTTTCAGAGGTGCAGACTGTAATTCTGACCATTATTTGGTGATTGAAGAATTAAGAGAAAGATTATCAGTAGCCAAGCGAGTAGAGCAACAAGTTAATATTACTAAATTCAATATTTTGAAATTAAAGGACGAGGAAGCTAAGCAAAATTATCAGGTCGAAATTTCGAATAGGTTTGCCACTTTAGAAAGTTCCGACGAAGTTGAGAAAGAATTAGATGTTAATAGCGTGTGGGAAAATATCAGAGTTAGTATCAAAATTGCAGCTGAGCAGAGCATAGGTTATTATGAAACTAAGAAAAAGAAACCGTGGTTTGATGAAGATTGTTGCATGGTAGTAGAAAGAAGGAAACAGGCAAAATTGAAATTCTTACAGGATCCAGGTGAGGAGAATAGAGATAATTATTTCAATGAAAGACGGGAAGCAAGTCGTACACTTAGGAATAAAAAGAGAGGTTACTTGAAGGAAAAACTGAATGAGGTAGAAACAAATAGTAAGAATAAAAACATTCGAGATTTATATAAGGGTATAAAGGAATTTAAGAACGGATATCAGTCAAGGGTAAACGTCATCAAGGATGAGAATGGTGACTTGCTTGCAGACTCTTCATCAATCCTAAACAGATGGAAAAACTATTTTGCGCAACTACTAAATATACATAGGCCAAATAGAAATGATCGGGACGATATTGAAATACAAACTGCTGAGCCATTTATACCCGAACCCACGATTTCAGAAGTCGAAATTGCGATAGAAAATCTGAAAAAGTACAAGTCTCCAGGTATCGATCAAATTCCAGCAGAATTAATACAAGAGGGTGGAAGTTCATTATATAGCGAAATTTATAAACTTGTACTTGCTATTTGGGAAAAGGAAATTGTACCAGAACAATGGAAGGAGTCCATAATTGTACCTATTTTTAAAAAGGGGGACAAAACCAACTGTAGTAACTTTCGAGGAATATCACTTTTGTTGACGTCGTACAAAATTTTGTCCAATATTCTTTTGAGGAGATTAACTCCGTACGTAGATGAAATTATTGGGGATCATCAGTGCGGTTTTCGGCGTAATAGATCGACTATTGATCAGATTTTTTGTATTCGGCAGATAATGGAGAAAAAATGGGAGTATAAGGGTACAGTACATCAGTTATTCATAGATTTCAAAAAGGCATATGACTCGGTTAAGAGGGAAGTATTATATGATATTCTTATTGAATTTGGTATTCCCAAGAAACTAGTTCGATTAATTAAAATGTGTCTCAGTGAAACATACAGCAGAGTCCGTATAGGTCAGTTTCTATCTGATGCTTTTCCAATTCACTGCGGGCTAAAGCAGGGAGATGCACTATCACCTTTACTTTTTAACTTCGCTTTAGAATATGCCATTAGGAAAGTTCAGGATAACAGGCAGGGTTTGGAATTGAACGGGCTACATCAGCTTCTTGTCTATGCAGATGACGTGAATATGTTAGGAGAAAATACACAAACGGTTAGGGAAAACACGGAAATTTTACTTGAAGCAAGTAAAGCGATCGGTTTGGAAGTAAATCCCGAAAAGACAAAGTATATGATTATGTCTCGTGACGGGAATATTGTACGAAATGTAAATATAAATATTGGAGATTTATCCTTCGAAGAGGTGGAAAAATTCAAATATCTTGGAGCAACAGTAACAAATGTAAATGACACTCGGGAGGAAATTAAACGCAGAATAAATATGGGAAATGCGTGTTATTATTCGGTTGAGAAGCTCTTATCATCCAGTCTGCTGTCCAAAAATCTGAAAGTTAGAATTTATAAAACAGTTATATTACTGGTTCTTCTATATGGCTGTGAAACTTGGACTCTCACTCTGAGAGAGGAACATAGGTTAAGGGTGTTTGAGAATAAGGTGCTTAGGAAAATATTTGGGGCTAAGCGGGATGAAGTTACAGGAGAATGGAGAAAGTTACACAACACAGAACTGCACGCATTGTATTCTTCACCTGACATAATTAGGAACTTGAAATCCAGACGTTTGAGATGGGCAGGGCATGTAGCACGTATGGGCGAATCCAGAAATGCATATAGAGTGTTAGTTGGGAGACCGGAGGGGAAAAGACCTTTAGGGAGGCCGAGACGTAGATGGGAGGATAATATTAAAATGGATTTGAGGGAGGTGGGGTATGATGATAGAGACTGGCTTAATCTTGCACAGGATAGGGACCGATGGCGGGCTTATGTGAGGGCGGCAATGAACCTTCGGGTTCCTTAAAAGCCATTTGTAAGTAAGGGAGGCTATTAAAAATTTGTACTGCCATATAACGCACTCCTTTTTGATAGCACGATAGACTTGCCGATGGAGTATGAAAGTCATTTTTTGACGTGTATTTATGCTATGAACTGTTGAATTAGTTACAAAGTTTTCACGATTACATACGAGGAAGACTATTAATGAAAAGATATACTGGCAAGCCATGGGCATTATTTGTAGTTTTTTGAAAATAGTCCTACACGACTCCCTAGATTTCGCACCTACTATTATTCTAATTACTCTTTTTTTTGTAACAGAAATATATTGTTACTATCTGTGGAATTTCCCCAGAATATTATTCCAAAACTCATTACCGAGTGGAAGTATGCAAAGTATATTGTTTTTAAGGTTTTGTTTTGCATAGATCTAGTAGCAAAACAAGCTGAATTTAATTTGGGGGTAATTTCTTTAATATGATTTTTCCAATTTAGCACATTATCGATTTTTAAGCCAAGAAATTTGGTTGTTGTTTCTAATAGGGATCTATTGTTAATTATTGCGCTAGAAATTTGCGACGTTGAATTTGGACAGGATTTAAATTGAATTATGTTAGTTTTGTTACAAGTCAGCTAGAGCGTGAGATTCTGCTTTCTCCCTAGAGTTGGCGCTGACATCACACCAGCTATCAGTCGACATAGCAGAAATATAGTAGGTTATTTTACGACGCTTTATCAACAGCTTTGGTTATTTAGCGTCTGAGTGATATGAAGGTGATAATGCCGGTGAAATGAGTCCGGGGACCAACACCGTAAGTTACCCAGCATTTGCTCATATTGGGTTGAGGGAAAACCCACGGAAAAAAAACCTCAACCAGGTAACTTGTCCCGACCGGGAATCGAACCCGGGCCACCTGGTTTCGCAGCTAGACGTGCTAACCGTTACTCCACAGGCGTGGACAGCAGAAATATAACACACATAATTAATACATCTAGGTACAATATGTACTCAAAATAAATTGGATCCATAAAATATTAAATCCGTCATTAACTGTAATGTTTAGACTCTAGAGTTTCTTTATAATGAGAGTTGAGACGTTGACCCCAACAACAATTAAAATATGTAATGATTTGATAGCGCTGAAAATGGAAAAACAAAACTCTTACGAGAACTAAAACCATATACCTATATTATATTATATACAGATATTAAACGAATTTGATACGTAATTTTATAATGTATTATATTATTTTATAATAAACTTTATTATATCTGAAATATAAAAAAATATTATTACAACTAGTTTGTCACTGAGAAATAAGGAAAAGCTGTTAACTTGAATTTATTTGAAGCAAAGCGTTACTGGATTATGCAATAAGGTAAGCGATGTTTGGATCCTGTGTCTCAACTCTATACCCAATTATTATCTCTTTTTTTTTATTACAGGAACATGTATGGTACATAAGTGTCAGCCTTAAAAGGCTTTTACTTTAACAGAGATGGTTAACAAGCAGGAACATTTATATTTTTAATTGAGGTGACCGATTTTGACGGTAGTTGTTACTTTATACTCTTGTTGCCAGGGCTCTTATCAGAGGATTGGGGTGGTACAGCAAGTCCTTATGAAAGTTTTCTGTAAATTTCTGTATAATGTCGTAGAATGATTCTATTTCAAGCATGTCTTGTAGTTGTTTATTGGTGGTTCTATAGTCTGCACCAGTGATAGTTAGGGATACTTTTCTCTGTATAGTATGAAGACGTCTGATAATTTGGAATTTTGCATTGCTCCAGATTTCGCAGCAATAGGTCATTTGAGATCTTATAACAGAAGTGTAAAGGATTTTTTTCAAGAGAAGTCTGATGTAAGGTGACTTCAACAATGGATATAGATGAATGAATCTGGCTAATGCTTTGTTACGAACTGCTTCAACATGGTGATGAAATCGAAGTTGTTTATCAAGTGTGACGCCGAGGTATTTTACAGATTGTTTATAGTAGATATCTTCGGAGAAGAGATTGAGGTGATCTGGTATTTTTGGCTTTCTTCTGGTAAAAATGATGGCTTGAGTTTTACTTATATTGACTTTTATTCTCCAGTTTCTTAGCCACATTTCCAATATTTTGAGTTGTTTTTGCATAGTACGTTGTGCAATGTTGATTGAAATGTCACTGGCGAAGTAGGTGATGTCATCTGCGTATAATTCCATATTGCATTCAGCAATCAATGGAATATCGTGTACATAAACTGAATATAAATGCGGTGCTAAGACGGAACCCTGTGGAACTCCGGCTTTGATATTCTTGATTATTGATAATTGTCATCCATTTTGACTTGAAAAGTTCTATCTGTTAAGAAACTATGTATTAGGTGAATAAGGCTATCATCTATTGACAGTTTAATTAATTATTATCTTAGCATATGCTCGATTACACTAACCTCTAGCGCTTGAAAGTGAAACTAAACGCCGGCGCACAGAGAAACAAAGCACAGGAAAATTCGCTCAGTGTCCATTCTTTATAATCCCTATTCGCTGGTAACGCCTTTTGTGTGCAACCCAGAAAACCAAATATCACCTTATTTCTGTGTACATATTAAATCTTTGGTCGGCGGGAAAAGTAAAAAAAAGTCGATTTTGCTGTTGTAGCCTACCTAATCACATAAGTCTAGTATTTTTTCTAATTTTTGAAATAATAAAATTTCTTGTATTTTAAATTTAAAAGGGTCTTACTTTAACCACCATACATGAATTTCATTATTATACCGTACTTATATTCAGTTAATGCCTACGTGCATCAATGTCAATTAGTGTAACCATCGGTTAAAATTGTTACCTAACCCCTGATTAAGCATTTTTACGGTGGATCAACCTCAGTTACGATTTAAGTAGGAGGTTAACCACAGTAACCTCTAACCGGCCATATTCGAGCGGTTGAAGGAGATAACCAGCGATTAGTAGAGCAAGTAAAGGAAAATGGCGGCCAGAGCCACAGGTGATTATTTCGAAGACGATTATTATTGTACAGTACTTGAATTACTTGGATGGAACGTGAGCGTGAAGGTTCTTTAGTGGAAAGAGAGAATTCTTTCGAGGAATTAGGTGACAGAAAATTTCAGGAGGGATTTCTTTTATCAAAATCTACAAATGGATCACTTGAAATAACACAAGAACAATAATATTTCTCCTATGGATCGGCGGCTTATATTACGATTCTATGTAACTGTTATTTTCTGTATTTTAAGAGGGGATACTCGAATATCTCTTTCTCTATGTCATTGGCTGAACAAAGAAACGTTATGGATGGACCTTAAGATAATGCACAATTCCCTGATGTAAATGGGGTCCAAGATCGTACACACATTCCTACTAATCTTCTGCATCCTTTTCCTTTACGGATATTCCATCTTTTTTATATAATATATTTAAATCTAGTAATTAAATCTATCGATACTTCATCGTCACATTGGGATATATTCATTTTTGCATTCAATTTTCAATTTTGTACGATTTTAACCTAATAATACTGAAAAACAAAGAAATGGAACTCGCAAATATAACAGCCCCCAAAGGCAAACAAATGCAACGCGAAAATGTAGGACACGTTCATTTCGATGTAGAACGTAGTGAGCGCAGTCGTTTTTAGACATTGACTATTATCTTTGCAGCGGTATGGATGCTTTCCTTTAGTCATTTTGTAGGAACAATGTACCATCATAGACTTTACTCTGGTCAACTGAGGTGTCAGCTAGACATGTTTTAGTAATCGGTGATTATGAATGGTGCACAGAAATTACATTTTAACCATGGTTACTGTTTAACCGTCGTTCCGTAATCTATGATTACTGCGTTTTTAACCGATGTTGATGCACTTCGCCATAAAGAGTAAATGAAAAAGAAAGTCTCTCCTGAAAAATTATTATTATTTTCTCTTACTTAAGACATGTGCCTTTTCCCGCCGACCAAAGAAATGATTCATATTTTATGTACCCTATACAGAATGGGTTAAAAGTCGCTTACTCAAAACACTTCCTTACATGTAATTACAATAAATTTACAATTGATTACACATTCCTTTACATATTTTATTTCTCGACACACAATTCACAACGTTTAGATACTGATTTACAGATGGCAGAACATAACTCCTTTAAATGTCACCCCAAACAGTCACACCGGAGTGTTAAATTCCGCTATACTGGAGAATTAGCACGGTCGCTTTGAACCGTGCCGTTACGTTTATCACCAAATTTAAGTAAATACACAATGTCACCAACATAAGAACATGACATTGGTGTGTGGCGTAGTTGGCGGGAGAAATTGTTTTCTCTCTCTGTCTACCTCCTTCGTTCTGAACATTATTGAGAGATAGCACCACTGTTAGCGACAATGTGTATTTGCGTAAATATTGCGAGTAAATTATGACGAGTGCCTTAGAGGAGAGGCTCGGGACGTGATCCTTACTTGAATTTATTTTTGCGTGTACATTGCAGATTAAATGATTGAGATCCCTTCTTGCTCCGGTTACAGGGCTTGCATTTACGAAGGTTATGTTAGGTTAGATTAGCTTAGGTTAGCTTCGGTTAGGTTAGCTTAGCTTAGCTTAGCTTAGCTTAGGTTAGCTTTGGTTAGGTTAGATTAGCTTTGGTTAGGTTAGGCTAGCTTTGGTTAGGTTAGGTTAGCTTTGGTTAGGTTAGGTTAGCTTTGGTTAGGTTAGGTTAGCTTTGGTTAGGTTAGCTTCATTTCATTCGTCCATGTAGTAGTTAAAATTATATAATATGACAGTTTTTGATTCGTAATATTGATAAAAAAATAATAGGTCTATAATGAAAGCGGTGAATAATTTCATGGTCCCTACATTTTTTTTTTCGTAAAAGGCTAGGTATTTTTCTTTAGGCCAGAAATAAAACAGCAACGCAGTCATAATTACGTACTTTACGCTTTGGCGAACATTAACCGGAAATTTACTTTCCGTCATTTTAATGGTATTCCGTGAAACACACCTTTTTTCCTGTTAATTTCCTTGTGATAACCTAGTTTATGATCTTATTACATCTTCATTTTCTTTTAATGCATTCAAAAAACCGCCGTTGTACTACATAAAACCTTGAACTTGACTAATGGAGTGAATTATTTAAGAATATAGTCGCGAATTTGACTACCACCATTTCGATTATATTTTGTTTGATACGGCTCGGTACGGCCCGGTGACTAGTGGCCAGCGAGTAGGGTCGACTATCGATATTGGTCTGCCGTGGGTATTATCCAGTTGTTCCTTAAATTCTTCTGAGATAATTCCATGTGGATTTTCACTGACTCAGTAAACACTTTTGTGTCCGTTCACTTTGCCGTTTAGCTTAAATGTGGCTTCATCAATTCATACAATTGTTTTCCTAAAGTCAGAATTGGCTTCATGTCGAATGCAAGAAATTAGCAGTTATTACGTACAGACGCAACACAATACAATGAACATAAAACAACAGCAAGAACAAGACATGGCATCGGAAAAACAGTTGACGCAAGGGCATGGTTGCCAATCCACCACTTATTACACCAGCTATTCATTTATTTGTTATGACATGTGTATAAGTATGAAACCTGAGAACAAATATTGGGGAAAGCGACTTTTGACCCACCTTGTATTTTTAGAACAATCATTTTATAAAATTAAATTATAGACAGTAATAGCATTATTAACTTGTGGAAGGACCTGCATTATTTTCAAACGCGCCAAACCTTAGAAAAATCATGAGTTGACTTCGTGATGCACGTTTTATTATGAAATAACAATTTGTATATTTCATTAGAAGTTTTTAAAAACTTATAATATATCGTTAATTAGCGCAAAAACATTCTAGTGAGAGCCAATCAGTCTGAGGGACAAAGCCAGAAAGTTAATTCTGTCAACAGCCTCCTCGAGTGACATTAATTAAAGGTATAAGGGAAAAGAATGGTTACTCTAATTTTTAGACTTTTGTAGCCGAGTACAGAAATGCAATGGTAAACCTACAACAAGCTAAATTAATTTAAGAATTCAAGAGTATTACGATAATAAAATTGTGCTGTCATCTTTCGTCATAGGCTTACCACAGTCTACTATATACAGTCGCGAAGCTTGAGGTGTTTTTTTGCAAATCTCGTGATAAAGCGCTCCAAGCGGTTAGCAACTAGAAACAATAGATTGTCCATGGTCGACTTTGGACTGTGTCGTATTTCTATCGAGTGCTAGCTCGTTGCGTATTTCACATTGATGCTTGTGAAATGTTCGTTATTGGTTATAATGAAAATGTTAATGGCTAAAATATAATAATTAGAATAATAATATGCAGGGAAAGGATTTATATGTAAATACATATTTACTTATAAAGCTAATATAATTTATATTTTGCATTATCTTTATGTTTCACAATGTGTAGGGTTGAAAAATCCTACTTTTATTTTCCATATTTTTCCATATTTTAGAGTTTAGTACATATTTTCGTTAATTTCCATATATTTTCCATATTTCATATAAAACAGTCCATATTATATTAGGTTTAACAATAAAACAAAACAAAATTCCATTAACTTTTAAAAATACATTTCAACAATAGAGATTTAAACACATGTTCAGTAATCCCTTTAACATCAGAGTTATTTGAAAATTAGCAGTCCTATCAACAATGGGAAAGTAAGTTACAAAACTGTATTAATTTAATTTAAAATTTTTAACAGACTTCAGTTGTGCAGCTCAACAGTTAAATGCCAGTCAGAGTACACATAGGTTCAGTTTTGTAAATCATACTATAAAGACGGTAAATATGCCAAAAGTACGTCATTCAGTCAATTTAAAATCAAAACTAACAAGTTACATTTCAGAATTTAAAGAAGATGGTTTATCAACTGACAATAAAATATTATTTTGTAATTTGTGTCAGTGTGCAGTATCATCTACACAAAAGTTCCTGGTGCAACAACACATTACAACTAGTAAACATCAGGCCAACAAACAACTAAATTCCAAGCAGAGACAATTGTTTTTAACACAACCAACAACATCGAATGTAAGATCTGAGTTTAACATCGACCTGTGCCGTTCTCTCATCTCTGCTGATATTCCTCTCTACAAACTAAAGAATAAGGTCTTCAGGGAATTCCTTGAAAAATATACTCAACATACAATCCCGGATGAGTCAACACTTAGGAAGACGTATGCTCCATCCATCTACGATGAGACAATACAGAAGATAAGAGATGAAATTAAAGATAGTTCAATTTGGGTTTCCATTGATGAGACTCCCGACAAAGAAGGTAGACTTGTTGGTAATGTAGTTATCGGTTTGTTAAGTGAACAATATTCTGAACGAATTCTTTTACATTGTGATGTTCTAGAAAAGTGCAATAACAAAACTATAGTTAAACTGTTCAACGAAGCTATGGGTATCCTGTGGCCAAAGGGTATTATGTACGATAATGTGTTATTCTTTATTAGCGATGCTGCCCCTTATATGGTCAAAGCTGGACAAGCATTATCTGTTGTATATCCTAAATTGACTCATTTTACTTGTGTGGCGCATGCATTTCATCGTGTGGCAGAAGTGGTCAGAGACAATTTCCCTAAAGTAGATTTGTTGATTTCATCAGTGAAAAAAGTATTTCTCAAAGCTCCCAGTAGAGTTAACGTGTTGAAAGAAATGTACCCTGAAATTCCATTGCCACCAAAGCCAATTTTAACTAGATGGGGTACATGGCTAGAAGCAGTTGAATATTATGCCGAACATATAGACTCTATTAACAATGTTCTCCTTGCATTGGACTCTGAAGATGCAGTCTCAATTGATACTGCGAAAACAGTTACCTGTGACATAAGTGTGAAGAATGACTTAGCTCACATTCAGCATACATTTTCATGCATCATAAAAACGCTCAAAAGTCTCCAAAATAGGCACCTTTCACTATCTGAAAGTTTTGAAATTATAAATAGTACTGTGGAACAACTGAATCGTGGTAGAGGTAAAGTTGCAGATGCAGTAAGAGCTAAGGTGGACACTGTACTTTCAAAAAACCCTGCATATGAAGAACTACAAAAGGTTGTTACTGTGATGAGTGGTGAATCAACAGTGAAGATTAACTTGGACTTATCCCCAGCAGACATTGTGAAATTGAATTATGTACCAGTTACTTCTTGTGACGTCGAACGCTCTTTTAGTCAGTATAAATCTATCCTCAGAGACAATAGAAGAAGATTCACTTTTCAGCACTTGAAAGAAATGTTTGTAACCTATTGTTATGGTAACAGACAATAAAAATTGTGTTTTGTTGAAACTACATTGGAAGATAAGGTACGTCCATTATATTTTTTGTTTAGTTTGATTAAAATGTACCAATATTTAACGTACATAGTCATTTTTTTATAATTTTAAGTCCATATTTAATTCCATATTTTGGTAAAAATCCATATTTAATTCCATATTTTGGTAAAAATAACTACATATATATTTACATATTTCATATATTTTTAGTCCATATAAATCCGTTCCCTGATAATATGGGACAAGAAAGAGACGTTTGTAGTGCTATAAATTGTAGCAACAGTAAGAGAAAGAGGCCAGAGTTATCCTTTGTCCGATTTCCGAAAGATTCAGAAAGGTTCCTGGGTTTCCATAAGAATGCTGTGCAGAAACAAAACTCTTAATTTGAAGTTCTTTGTGACTGTTAGAATACATTATATCCTTAAATTTCACAATGAAATGTTTCAGTCTAACCGAAAGGACATTAGATACCGGTTAAAGTTCTGTCACTTAGGCCTCTAAATTTCCAGAGAAATAAAGGTTAGGTCTACTTTTTTTTCAGAGGATATATTTTTAATTGTAGCTATTAATTTTGTTATTATTTTTATGTGTTATTTTACTAAAGACGTAGAAAAATTAAGTTTGTTTTAATGAAATTTATTTATCACGTTTTATTTTCAATTCTGGTTGGGATTATTATTGCTTAGGCCTACTTTTTTTGTCAAAGGATATGTTTTTAATTATAGCTGTTAATTTTGTTGTTATTTTTATTTGTTGCTTTACTAGAGACGTAGAAAAAGTCTGTTACAATAAAATTTATTGATCACGTTTTATTTCCAATTTTGGTATGATTATTATTGCTTAACCTCATCCCACTTTGTTAACTACGTAAGCCTACACTACAAGTACCGGTACACGTAAGTTACTCCATTAATTCATATTTCCATTATTATTGTTGTAAAGAGAAATGCAAATTAATATTTATTGGTTTCAGAGTTAATTATCGCTATAATCTTGAATGAGTGAAGCTATTATAGTAAATTTCGGTTCGTTTTACACAAACAAAAATTATATTAACTTATTTCTTGCAAGTGTCTTCGAGTTTATGTTGGAATTTAATATACTTCATTAAAATAATAAATTAACTTTATGCATTTAATATTTCAATAATGGAAGGAAGGTGTTAATTTTTCCAAAAGAACACGACAACGAAAGTGTAACATATTTTGTCGGCTGCTAGGAGAGAGATCTGCGATGATGAGGCGATAGTAGCGATCCTAGTGGTGGGCAACTACCCATGTTTGCATTTTTACTACATATTGAGCTTCGCGACTGTATATAGACTGTGGGCTTACTGTAAATTCTTAACTTGTTTTAGCATGATGTAGTTTTACGATTGTATTTATAAAATTTGGTTCGAAAATCTAAAAATAATGGTCACTGTTGCTTTTCCTCATGCCTTTCTTTATGTTGGAAGTTAACGGTGCATTATTTTTAATCATCTTTGCCAAAAAAATTAATTATTAAGACATTAAACTTAAAATAATTTTAGTCCCTATTCTCGAGATTCGTACGATGTCTGAAACTTACGTTGTTTTACAATTAAAAAAAACACAACATTTTACATTTTCAAATGAAAATATTTCTAAGAACCAATATCTGAAACATTTTCGAGTACTATTTTTTTTTTATAAAATGTCGGTTACTATTTAGGCGAGAAAATACAGTTCCTTGTAAGGAGATGTAAAAATATATACTTTATTGAGTTTGGAGTGAAAATAATAGAATTTCTATTATTTCTTGGAACAAAATGAGTCTTTCCTTATTAATGTATAAATTGCAACATTTTTCAAAATTCATAAAAAAAAGTTTCTAGAAACTGTTATTTAACATATATTTATATTAATAACTTATCAAAATCTCAAAACATAATACTACATGTCATAAAATACTTGTAATTTTAATTAAATTAGATTAAACAAGGTCCGTCTGTGCTTATCTTTGAAACAAAATAACTTTTAGTTATTTTGTTTCAAAGATAAGCACAGACGGACCTTGTTTAACATAATTTAATATAACAGCTTATCGGCTTCAACATGGTTTTTAAATTGTAATTTTAAGCTTAGACTTAAATTGTTAATTAGTTCATTATGAGTTGGATTTATAAATCTGCACGGAGGCTATCAGATTATAATGACTGATTTAGAACCGTGTCATCTGTTTTACTGTTATAAGAGAGTATAGAATATGCAAAATTAATACAATTTTATATTTTTATTCATATCGTCCTGGAAGAACTGGAATAATATAATGTATATAAATATGTTGTCATTACTTAACAAATTAAAAAGGCTATCTATAAATAAGTTTATAAATACTTATCTGCTTTCAAGTTTTGAGGGCATAACCCCATTGCTTACTATTTGAGGATTATGAACATTACTACACCGCTCGTCAGATATGTGGACGGGGGGGGATTCATAACATTTCTGCGCGTATATAATCACGTAATCTATGTAGTTACGCAATTTATTTCAATCAGATGTTGGTGTGTAAGTAACCACATCGGATATATTCAATGTGCTGTATATTTTTTACCTAACTGCGAAGAATATTGACACACTTTTAGATGTATTGAAGTTTTACCGTGAAATAGCTAATTAAACCTACTACGAAATAAAAGTATAGACATATTCTTAAAACAAGCAGAATTCAGTATAATTTATATAAATACATTAAATGAAGCAAACTAGCTCACAATGTCACTTGACTGTACATGCGCATAAATGCTGTAAACTGGTCCGCTCACGTTATTGACGGTCATTATACAGACAGAAACATGACGACACAAATATAAGGGATACACAGATATTCCTTTAGAAAATAGATCTTCATTTCGATACCGAGAGTCGAACTCGGTTTCGTTATGTTTGTAGCTAGAAGAGCTGTTTCTTAATATGTCATATAATAATACATTTTTATGTAGAAGTATGAAATTGCAATATATTCGACATTTAGAAATAAACTCTTAGAAAAAAATAAAATAATTATTGAAAACAGTTGCTCACTATAATCCTTCATCATTCAGTCTGAAGTTATTTCATCTTTACAAAATAAGAAATTAATTATATTACGAGTATAACCTACAGTACATAACAGAACTCAGAGATTTACAGACAATTAAATAAAAACAATAGAAACATGAAATCAAAATACAATGATTACTCGAAAAATAAGTGGCATTTTCATTCAGTAGGAAAGATTGCTTACCTGTATCCGACATTTATTTCTATTACAGAATTCAGCTACAAAATTTTACTTACCGATCCAACAATTTTCTCTAAATAAAAGCACAGGATGGAAATAAAAAGAAGTTTATCACAAAAAGGCATTACATACCCATCATAAAAAAATATAAACTACGTGGTGCGGGAATTTTTGGGTCCTTGCACCGTGTTATGGATGTAGAACTAAGCAACTTTTAGAGGTCTGTGTCGGCTACATTAACAAGGCAAACAAGAAAAGATTAAGAACTTTTGCAGTCTTTGATATCAACTTTTGGAAATAAACGCAACAGACAAGATTTCCTCCTCTCTTTGTTCGTCTTGATGGTAGCATGTTAAGTAGATCCGAAACGTTGGATTTTATGTCCATAACACGACAGAAAAAATCCTCGCACCAAATAGAACACTGTAAAAATATTAAATAGGAAACTACTTCTTTGAAAGAAAAATTACTAATTCCAAGGCACAAAACAGATGATACTAAATCATATGGTTAAACACATATCCGATGTGGAGGGAGCTACCGCCAAATGTTAAACTCACAGCTGGCCATCCGCAAAGAGCAGGTCTGTCTGTCCAGAGGGTATAGCTTCAGGTTCATCGGACATGCTAGCGTCAGTGAGATACTGCAAACAGAAAACAATAAAATAAACAACACGACCTCTATCTCTGTCCTAACTACTAAGTTTTCCAATGTGAAACTAAATTCTACCCAAAAGTGTAGGCCTATTTCATCCCAGAATTTATGGAAATAGTAGTGTACGGAATTATGTTTAAAACAATGAAAAACAACAATAATACTGACTATTAATTTACTGATTTTGTACATCTCCAACAGAAATATACTACAAGTTCTGTCTTTATTGAATACATTTTCAAATTTCAGCTTTCTTTGAAATAAATAAAAAAAAAGAGTTCAAAATTAAGAACGAATTGCATATTTTAAGATATTCGAAGAGGAAAGATTTTTCAGGACAGTTACTAGTAGGTTTTAATTATTGTGATTACTTTGGAAAAAATATTATGTGTCTTTCACGTGTTAAATTTTATTTTATCTTGTTAACAAGTTTCGGCCTGCTATTGGCCATCATCAGAACTGGACGTTGCTGGTCTTGGCGCCTTTTCTTTTGTTTCCTGTGGGGGTGTGTTTGTGTAGTGTAAGGTGGAGTCAAAGAGTGTGTGTGTTCTGAAATCGAGTTGTGTGTTGAGAATTTCATTTGGATGTGCTTTGTGTGTTTGTATATTTCGTATTGTTCTAGTGTGTTTAGTTTCTGGCTTATTAAGTTGGGTATTGGAATTTTCATGTCTGTGTTGATGTCTCTGTATGTGTGGTTAGCATTTGTGATGTGTTCTACATATGTGGAAGTGTTTTGTAATTTTTTATGGCTGTGATGTGTTCTTTGTATCGTGATTGTAATGATCTGCCTGTCTGTTCTATGTAGAAGTTGTTGCAGGTGTTATATTTGAGTTTGTATACGTCTGTGTAATTGTAGCCTATTTGTTTGTTTGTGTTGTTTGTGTGTTGAGATGCTTTTGTAGAGCATTATTTGTTATGTATGCGATGTTGTAATTTAATTTCTTGAATGAGGTTGCAATCTTGTGTGTGTTTTTGTTTTCGTATGTTAGTGTGATGTATTTTTTGTGTTCTTATGTTTGTGTTGTATTCTTATGTTTTTTGTGAATATGTTTTGGTTTCCAAGATCAGTAACAACCAGCTCTGATGATGGCCAATAGCAGGCCGAAACATGATAATAAAGTAACATACAATTTAACACGTGAAAGACACATAATAGGTTTTCCAAAGTGATATAGTGTTAAAAGTTGTGTAATCAAGATGTACATTGCGATTACACACAATCTAGATGACAAATAGTCATAAGGTAGTAAGAATTTCATTTTGAAATTTATTATTTAGGTATTACTATTTCAGCAAGCTACTATTTTCTGAATCACATATAGTAGGCCTAATATTTCATCAGTGGTATGTTACACCAGATATGAAACAAGTGTACCATGTGCAGGTATCTTGGAGGATAGCTACATTACATTATTTTAGTGTAGGTATAAACAAGTATAAGCCACTGTTCACAATTTTATCCCTAAAGTTAAGTTTTTGTTACTTTTATCACATCTGACCAAAAGTTATTCTGACCAGACGAATGGATTAATTTTTACCACAACGATTGAAAAACTAATATTCATCAGAATGATTAAAGAATTAATTTTGACTACAACAATTAAAGAACTAATTTTAGTCAGGACGATTAAAGAACCAACTTTGAGCAAAATGATTAAGGAATTATTTTTCACCAGATGGACTGAAGAACTAATTTTGATCAGAGTAATTAAGGAATTAATTTTGACCAGGACAACTGAAGAACCGACTTTGATCAAAATGATTAAAGACCTAATTTTGACCGAAACGATTAAATAACAAAGAACTCACTTTTTACCATGACGATTAAAATAAATTTGTATTAGACGATTAAAGAATTGATTTTCATCAGAATGATTAAAGAAGAAATTTTGACCAAGGTGAATAAGGAACTAGTTTTGACCAGGATGATTAGGAAACTAATTTTGACCAGGACGACTGAAGAACAAACTTTGACGAAAATGATTAAATAACTAATTTTGACCAGAAAGATTAAATAACAACGAACTCGTTTTTACCAGGATTATTAAAACAAATTTGTATTAGACGATTAAATAACTAATTTTCACCAGAATAATACAAAAACCAATTTTGACTAAAACAACATTAAAGAACTAATTTGACTAGAACAATTAAAAAACTAATTTTGACCAGGACGATTAAAGAATCAACTTTGAGCTGGAAGACTGAAGAACCAACTTTGACCAAAATGATTAAATAACTAATATTGACTAGAATGATTAAATAACAGAAAATTAATTTTTACTATGATGATTAAAACTAATTATTACTGAACGATTACAGAACAAATTTTCACCAGAGCAATTAAAAATAATTTTAACACGACTGTTAAAAGCTAATTCTAGGCAAGACGATTGAAGCCCTAATTTTGACCGAGACGATTGAAACTAATTTTACCAGAGCTATTAAAGAACTGGATTTGGCGAGGACCATTAGTAACTGGGACCATTAAAACTAATTTTACTAGGACGATTAAAGAAAAAATTTTGACTAGGTTCATTAAATAACTAATTTTTGCTACAAAAATTGAAGAAATAATTTTGATTAGAACATTTGAGGAACAAATTTTGACCAGGACGATTAAAGAACCAAGTTTGACCAGAATGATTAAAGAACTATTTTTTTACCAGATGAAGTGAAGAACTAATTTTGACTAGGGCAATTAAGAAACTAATTTTTACCAGGACAACTGAAGAACCAACTTTGACAAAAATTATTAAAGAACTAATTTTGTCCAGAACGATTAAATAAAAAAGAATTCGTTTTTACCATGCCGATAAAAACAAATTTTTACTGGACGATTGAAAAACTAATTTTGTCAGAATGATTAAAGAATTGAATTTGGTCAGGACCGAGACAATTAGCACTAATATTTACTAGGACGCTAAAATAAATATTTTCTACCAGGTTTATTAAAGAACAAGTTTTTGGTCGGACAATTAAGACTAATTTTTTGCCATGACGATTAAAATTAATTTCAACCTAGATGATCAAATTTTGACGAGAACAATATTAAAGAACTACTTTGGCCAGGACAGTTTAAGGGGTAATTTTGAGCAAAACGATTAAAGAACTAAGCTTGACTAGGACGATTGAAACCAATTCTTAGCAGGGCAATTAAAAAATCATAATTTTGACCAGGACGATTAAACTAATTTCGACCAGAATAACTAATTAGAACCATTAGATAACTAATTTTTACAGAACGATTAAAGAACTAAGTATGGCCGGACAATTAAAGAAATAATTTTGACTAGAACTATTTAAGAACTATGTTTGGCCAGGACTACTGAAAGCAATATTTTTCAGGAAGTTGAAAATCCTAATACTGGCCAGGACGATAAAAAACTAATTTTAACCTCCTTGTTCTTCTTATTGTTATTATTATTATTGTTATTATTATTATTACTACTACTACTAGATGTTTGACCTTTATTTGGACCAATACTAGACTCTTACATAAGGCGGGTCTCCTTCATCGTGTGGTCAGCACATTAGAGACCAAACACGGAAATATCACTAAACATATACAAGACAAGTGGAAAATAATCAATTCCGTGGAATGGAAATAAATCTCTGCTCAAGCGTGGACTCGTGGTCAAAACTAGCAATTTTATTAACATTATTACTACTGACCAGCACAATCAAGCGAATTCTGTATGCATTATAATCATGTGAAAATTTGAATTAATTGCATGGTTTATTTACAAACATCTTCATCCTTTTTCTCACATTAGGAATGTACTTCTTGTACATAAAGCTAAAGAAGTGTGAAGTATGTCACTGGCGAACTATGTTCCAAGGATGATTTACAGGGAAATAGCAAACACATTGTACTTACACGATGAAATCCGCTTACCGGATACTGTACAGCACTGATCCATAGGGGAAGATGCGGATGTACACGTTTGGCATTATGATATTGTGGAAGTGCCCTTCCTTTTCATTTGCGAAGAAGAGATCGGGCATCCAAACTCTGTTGGCGTCCGTAAGGGTCAGGTACTTGATCTTACCTGCGTCATGAAAAACACATATTTCATTCTACGAAAATATGTAAGTATTGCCATTAATTTCACTGGGTTATTCTTTGAAATATTTTTTTTAAAAGTTTCATATGATTTTGCTCATTTTTATTCTCTTTCAAGATTAAAATTGTTTTGTATTAAACATTTCATACCGTGCTTTTGGGAAAGCCAGTGATTTAATTTCCAATATGCTTAAGATAGCAGTATGTTATGATAATAAATGATTGAGAGAATTTTAGTCTTGTCTTTTAAATGTGCAGAAATTTGATCCGAACAAATGTAACTTTCCGTTGTTCAAAAGAATTTTACAATATTACATATATTCGGATAAAATTTCTGCACATTTAAGGGGAGAGAGGATTGAAATTTTGTTTATTTTCAGTAAAAAATAGCATTTTAGTTTTCTTCTGAAAAATGAATCGTCAATCTCTTATTTACATGTTGAGCAAGTTTAGTGCTCTGCGGCGCTTGAAAGCATAAAAGTTAAAATGGCTGAACCCTTGAACTTTAATTTCATGCCAATTTTACAAGCTGTTTTCTCATACCTTTTTAAGCTCATTTCGTCAGGTTCTAAGTGTAAAGGCTCTTACACTTTTAATGCTAGGAACATGCAATTTTTACTGTATGTTCTATAGACCTTGATTAAGAAAACAAAATATCACTTTTTTATAAACTGAATACTTTCGAAATTAAAAATTAAAAAATTTATTTAGTGGAAACTGACAATTTAAATTTTGAATTTGCATTTTTTGTTAATTTTCTCTCCCCATCCTTAGATGTAACTTTAAAATTATGGATAGGTCTACATAAATATTTTATAATTACATCAGAGATGCTGCAAAAAAGAGTGATGCATGAAACTTAAATTTTGTAAGAGGAAATTTAGTAAATTTTTTAAATATACTAATTATTTTCCTTTAATTTGAATAACTCAAAAATAATTCATCTGATAATAGTGAAACTGATATATAGAAGAATACTTATAACAAGGGGATGAAGTGTACAAAATATGAAGTGGATGCGTGTTAAACATGGAGAAAACCAGAAAACCAAGCGTTCTAACCGAGGAAAAATTAGACGAGATAGGAGGGTTCTTAGAAAGAGGCTCGAGAAAATCGTTGCCTCGTCTAGCATTTTAGTGATTGTGATTTCAACAATTTCGGCAGCCGAAATTCGTCAAGTGTTTAATGACGTGTTCAAAATGTGTCAGGCTTCTCTAGCACAAGAAGGACGTCATTTTGAGCACCTTCTATAAATGAAGGTAAACTTAATCTAGTCACATTACTTCTTAGTTTACGCACAACACAGGGGAGACAAGCCGGGCAGTGACGCGGCAACTGTGCTGGGCGTATGCGGTAGACGTGCCGTGGGAGATGTGGGCAAGCGGTTGCGTCGTATGTGATAAACCCTGTAGGCCTACATAGCTATGCGAAAACATCTGAGCGTCGAGATAGGCATGGAAACGAGAAATTGTCTGCTATGCACCTGTCGACAGGTGATCACACCTACAGAAAATTCTACGTAAAGATTTGCAGCACAGTAAAGCTATGTAACTGCCAATTCTTTTTTCTCCCTTATATTCCATAGTTTTTCCGACAATATTTTTGTGTAGCCGAGAATCCACTAGGCAGAGAATTCAAGTGCATTTGGTAGAGAATTTAAGTGGCAGCACTGGCCGCTAAGCATATGATGGACTGGGGATGTGAGGTAGTCAAACCGGAATAAATGGGGGAGTGCCAGCTTTCTACAGGCTGTATTCTAGGGTTACTAGAACTCATAGAGCTGCGGAGGGACTTTTCGATCGCACTGTAAAATAAATATCCCATTATTAACTTGACGTACTGAACTTAAAATCTGAATTCATAATTTATTTTTGAATTATATAGGCCTACTTTTAATTAGTATTTCTCTACCTCTATTTTTGGCTCAATAGACCTCAATAGGCCTACCTGAAATGTTTTTGATAGTTTATTTATGTGATATTGTCTGATTAATTTCCATATTTTTACATCCCGATTTTCTCTTTTAGCAAGGTCATTATCAGTTGATGTAAAGTTGGGTTGTAATGCGATTTACTTACCTTGAAAATCGTTAAACTTGAGTCTTTCGTCCATCCACTGTTCTCTGAAGGTCAGCTGGACGCTGTATTCCTGCAATGAGACGAGAATTCTACATTTCGAGTTGTGGTTACACACAATGCAGATTTACAGATACAAGTAATCTAATTTTCCTCATTATGACTCTTTTTTGTACAAAAATATAATGTTAATGTGAATTATTTTCACATAAGTTACAAAATTAACCCAACCTCTAGCTTTGAAAAGTATTCACAAATTTTTCAACATTCTTCTTTATCTGCAGTTCAAAATCACCTTCCCAAATTTATCTATTATTGAAATAAGTTTGTGTCTTAGAACAGGCATTGTGCACATCATGATATAAAACTTGTCTATAGCATATTTCATACGTAATTATGGTTAAAATAAATGTAATTAAATATAACTGCACCTAAATGGATATTCGTAGACTCATATAAAGGGTGATTAATTACAACACGCGCTTTAGGAATCAGTTGTATAAGCCACTTTGAGCAGAAAATATTATATGAACATACGTCCAGTTGTCATTAGTTTCTGATTTACTTGTAAAAATCCGTACGTCGTACAGTATACCAGGTTCTTAACTTATTTGGGTCTTAATATAAACAGTGGAGCCTGCAATAAGGGGAGAGGGATTCCACTGTAACGTTAAGTGCTGGGAGAGGTGTAGGATAGATCAGATCTGGTGACAACAGCTGCCTAAGAGTAGGCCTAACATTAACATTTCGCAATCTTACATTGGAAGATATTGTGAACGTAGCAGCGCTCATTAGCGCTAGGAAATGCTACGCGCGCGATTCACATCCGTGCGACCAAGTGCATTGAAGTGGAAGAAAGAATACTTTAAAATCGGCTTTAAAACTCAGATATAGGCCTACTTATTTTCTGCTTAATAAGATATATATTAATAATGTTTCTTTTTATTTTTAATTGATACTCTAAATCTACTCACAACCGCTTCTACTTTCTTGGGAGTTTGAAGAGCTCTAATTCCATAAATATTTACCATCGGATCTATGTTCATTCTTTGCTCAAAACTGATTATTAAAGCTCAAAATATACGTCATTAATCATCCTGTATAGTGAACATTACCAAAAACATTAAATGTATAATCAACTCTTAATCAGAAGAAAATGTTACAATTCACAAAAAAGAATAATAAAATGTGCATTTATAGGAACTCTAATATCATATAGACCCACATGTAAAATGAAAAACTTTGTTCTATTACATTCATGATTCTATAATTGAGTAAAATGATGGGACGATGATTTTGAATAACAATAAATAGGCTTAACATGAAAATAGTGACTATTTTATAAAAAGAAAGTGACTGAACATCAAAACAAATTGGCGGCACTTAATTTTAAAAGTTGACATCGATTAGTCATGTCTTAGCATCGATTTTTTTCCCTTTAGGGCCGTCAAAACGTACTTACATTATAAACGGTCGACAATCTGTGAAGTCTGCATTGTGAAGAATACAAGATTAAAAGTAGTATCGTCTCAATTATGGCATATTTAAAATAAAGATCTACCAGAAACGTTACTTCAACTAAACTAGTTCTAACTATGAACTATGTAAAATACGTTTTCTAATCAATTTGTTATCGTTTATTCAAACTGACATGTATACACATCCACTTTGGCTGTCTTAGCGCCAGAAGCAGCAGAAAAACAAACAAAAGAGAGCGATCTGATATAGACATCACGCCATTTTAATAACCTCATACTAAAAAAAAAATGAAGGTAGTTATTAACATTAAATCTTGTTATACTTACCCAAAAATTAATATAAATAACGTTGTAGATTCTGTTATGTATAGAACTAGAAATATTAATTTCACAAAAATACCTCCTTCATAAAAAGTATGAAATTATCGTACCTCTTTACTTACATGTTAGCAATAAGAAATATAATATATTGTTATGAGAAAAATAACTCACTACAAGATCTACAATATCACTTATTTGTCTTGTACGTAGAAAGCCATAGCAAAGTTCATGTGTATACATAGAAGATCCAAGAAACACAGCAATTGGCATAGATGTAGGGAAGAGCTCAGCATATGCTCTTCGTCAACACATAAGCAAGCACGAAAACATTTCAGAAGAATATCTTGAACTAGGAATAGGTATTGTTTTGAAATTATTGTCTCCTAAAAGTAAATAATAATAATAATAATAATAATAATAATAATAATAATAATAATAATAATAATAATAATAATTAGTAATAGTAATAATAATAATAACAATAATAGTAATAATAATAATAATAATGATAATAATAATAATAATAATAATAATAGTAACAGATTAAGTGAAGGAAAGTTTTGACTATAAGTTGATACAAGAACATTAAATGTTGAACTGAAAATAAGATATAACAACTCCACATCCAAAAGATGTATTTGATTTCTCTAGTCCAAAACATATATAAAAAATAAGTTTAAATATATCTTAAAATCAAAATATAATGAAGTAAAAATTAATAAAACAAATTTATAGAAGAAATCTATTACATGTTTGTCTTAGAAGATGTATTGTACAATTATTAAGAGACTAGCAAAGCAGATCTTAGCATCTACTGTACTGTCGCTTCTTGGATATTGATACTAGATACGAAGTTGAAGGAAGGGCCTTGTCTCAAACTTTGATGAGGAGGATAATTTTATTCAGAGCAATTTATATCAATGAAAACTCTACATAATATAAACTAAATTATAATAATTTTATACAGAGCGTCTGAAACCCTTGGGTCAACATAATATAGGTGATAGAGAAGTCTAAACTGCGTAATTTTAGATAGAGAAGAAACTCATATTTCAGACATCACGAGATTTTGAACGAAAGATACGTTTGAGAGAAGTCTTTGTAAGCTACTTTAGTTTTCACATCGAACAACTGCCTACCCCATTGACGTTTGGTGGCGTCAGATCGCAAATTAATAAGTAGGCCCGTGACATCGGTATATTTGTATTAGTTTGAAGGTGAACATACGACGCCGGACAGAATGTAGTCGACGTGTTTCAAGTACAGGCAACGGAAGAGAATTTGACACACTCCTAAGCAAGCACGTTCCGTGTTTTGTATACGATTATTGCGCATTATAAAATCAAGACAATACAATCATTGTATATAAGGGTTAATATAGGAAAGATCTAAAATGTAGAGGTTGAGAATAATTGTTGGAAATCATACTTATATTGCCACAAATGTGGTAAAACGTAAGTCTGAAAAGAGGTTTTTTTTTTAATATTTAGAGTTTTGTATTACAGTTTTAGAATGCCGAAATAGTAATATGCGTTACAAGAGCGGAATGTTGAAGTTTTCATGTTCGAGGAAAAGTTTGAAAAAGCGAAACGTAGTTGAGCTTTTTTAATTTCCGAGAATTGAATGAAAACATACCGCTCGTGTATCGTACATTATTTTGTGCGAAGATCGTTTCTTACATACCTGAAAGAGGAATTTCTAATTAGTTTCAATGAAATCTCCATTTTGGTTTCTGTTCAATGACGGCAAATTTGCAAAACAAAAATATCTATCTTCAACATTGTTGCTTTAAAATGTTTTCTGTGTTTACTATATTCCAGCAGGCCGTGATATACGTCTGTCTTTCTCCCCCCCCCCAGTCTATAAATGCGAACTTAAAACAAACGGTAAGGTTATGTAATGATTTATTTTTCATTTTAATATTTTAACAATATTATTTATATAACATATTGCAGTAATAACATCGGCATCTGGAATCTTGTTGATTTTTTCACGGCTTCCTTAATGTTACTTGCATCACGAATGCAGTAACTTTAGTGGAGTTGTAGACTTTACTTAATTTTTGCAAATATTTAAAAACAATAATTAACAGTGCAATTTAAGTGAAATTGCAGTGGTAAGTTTCCAATTTATAATTATTACTATATTGAACGTCTCTAAAAATAATATGTTAAAAGCCTAAAGCAGTAAAGTCAATATGTCACTTAAGCGGTAAGAAGAGGGAAATTGTTATATGTGTTAGGTTGGGAATACTGAATGTGGAATTTTAGACTTTCCGCGTATTGGTTTTGTGTGGAAACCAAGCAAATACGCACGATCTCGCACAAATAAATTAATGTAATAGTTAAATATAGGGAAAGCAAAATTGTACGTCATATACGTTTTCGGCATTCTAAAACTGTAATGCAGAACTCTAAATATAAAAAAAAATCATCTTTTCAGACTTATGTTTTACTACATTTGTGACAATTTAAGTATGATTTCTCAAATTCAACATTTTAGACCTTTCTGATAATAACCCCAATTATTGTTTTGATTTTATAATACGCAATAATCGTATATAAAACACGGAAGGTGCTTGCTTAGGCGTGTGTCAAATTCGCTTCCGCTGCCTGTACTTGAAACGCCGACTACATTCTGTCCGGGACGTCGTATGTTCACCTCAAACTAATACAAATATACCGATGTCAGGGCTTAATAATAACACAATCGCCACAGGTAACGTGAACCATTCAAATGGGTCAACTTGCTTCGAGGGATACTATGTGGCGTGTACTCAGGGAGCAACAATTACACCCCTATCACTCGGGTGCAAGCAATGGGCCTAAATGATTTCGCACCCAGAGTTCAGTTCTGTCAATGGTTTATCCAGCGCTGTGCTACTGTACCTAACATCCTACAGTTTGTACTGTTCAGAGATGAACCCTGTTTCACTATCGATGCTGTTTTTGCAGCCTTAATTGCCATGTCAAGAGTGACGAAAATTCATTTAAAACCATTGTATCTGGTCACAAGCAACGTGATTTGGACCTCATCTCAAAAGTTTTATATTTGTTAAAGAAATTAACGACTTTCGTTTCTCAAAATTATTTAAGATGTGCCTACTTTTCTTTCTTTCAGTCAATAATCTGATATGCCCTAATTTTCTGGGGAAATGGAACCAAAATTGGAAGCGTCTTGATTTTACAAAAGAAAGCTATAAGAATTTTATGTAAATCAAACTATCTGGAACATTGTCGGCCACTTTTCAGAAAATCATGGATTTTAACAATCATAAATTTGTATATATATGATCTAGTACTTTACACTCGACAAAATATCGACAATTAATCATTAGTGGCCAATATACATGATCATGAAATTAGAAATAGTGAACAAATTAATATTCCATATTGTAGATTGAACAAGAGCAACACAAACTTTTTAGTTTTGGGGATGAAAATATATAATAAGCTCCCAAGTCAATATTATAAATTACTAATCAATAGCTTCAAAACTAGATTTTACAATTGGTTATTAAATAATCCTTTTTATTCTGTTGCTGAGTTTTTCAACATAAATTTATATGGAATTGTATTTTAATAAATAAGTTTAATTGCAATTTAGTTAGTTTTCTTTAATTTAAAAGTTTCAAATTATTTCATGTTTTCATTGTATTATTTAAATTTTACTGTTTCTTTTATTAGTGTTTTTTTTTAATTTATATGTTTTTCAATGTATTCTGACGAAGCCTAAAACTGTATGTCTAATGGCCAAATAAATTGAATTGAATCTCCTGACACCCTGTTTGAATGGTTCACGTTACCTGCGTCCATTGTGTTATTGTTCTGCAAGCTATCGCCATTAAAAGTAGACGCGGTAAGCAGTTGCTTCAGCTTACAAAAACGTTCTTCAAACGTATTTCTAGCTCAAGATCTCCTGGCACCTGAAATAGGCATTTCCGGCCAATTTTTTTTTCTGATTTGGAAATAGTTTGGACTCCTCTACCATCTGTATCATTTTGACAAAGAGATTTCTTGGTGGAAAAAATAAAAATGTATAACAATGAAAGATGACAAGAACTGTATTTGATGTTGTACAAACTGAGATTTCCGACGCTGATCAATTTTGCGGGGCACTTCCTTCAAATGCAGTCAAAATTACTTTACACTTCAAGCATTAAACAACTTACGCACACGCACACACTCAGACGCACACACACGAACACTATTCATATGTCAATACCATTTTTTTATTGTCTAACCACCAGAAACGCATAATATTATAAACACAAAAGCTCAACACTGAATGAAAAGTGTAGGAAAGTGAGAGTATCAATATACATTCATGCAAAAGCGCCAGGAGCAAACATAGTCCAATCAGGAGAAAAAGTATAAAAAAAGACAAAAGTGATGAGTCTACATGACAACTACTTGTACCTGAATCCCGCCTTCATTCGTCTGTGTCGTGGTCCTGCCTGCTGAGAAAGAGCTCGACCCCGTCCATCGGGGGTTGCGTGGAACCGAGGGGACACAGACTGCGTGCAAATGGATCGAGGAAGGGACATGCTAATAGGGCAGAGGATACAGGGCACGCCAACAGAATAACTCCCTCTGCTTCTATGCTGGCCACAGAGAGACACGAACCAAAGACAGATCATTCGGCGTTCAAATGACCTGACCTTGCCAAGGTTGATACTATGAGGATTCTTCAAATGAAACAGGCCGAGTGGATAAGAAGGACCGAAATGACGTAACATCCCTTTCCATTTTATGTCTTGAGGGAGCGAACTGAACGACTGTGTCAAAAATTTTATTTTCACCACCACATTACTCGAAGCTATTTTGTTTCTTACTTTTCCTAAGCACAAGCAAAAATATTACAAATAAAATATAGAATATTTTCTTAAAAAAAATCAGACATGCTTGTCCCGATTGCGCGTTGAATCAGTAGGTATTGCAAGAATAAGATGAATTTGAGTTATGCGCTTAGGTGCTCCTGTTTGCGCATAATAGCGGCCGTGTGTAACATTTTTGCTGTACGTTTCTGCGCATATTAGCGTACCTGAGTAAAAATGTAGCTGTACATAAATGTAACACGACGACGGTGTATAAAAATATGTAATTATTAAAGATTGCTGTAGCGACAGAAGAGACAGCTTTACCTATTACATTATATTAAAAATTTATATAATTTAAACGACCTACATTTCCTTATATTTGAATATATATCCTACTACGTTTTAATGCTCATGTACACTAAAAAAAATCTGAAAAAATGAGGAGCAAATGACAATTTATGAGCATATCAGCAATAGAACGATAAATTGTGGAGTAAGTGGCAACAGTTTAATGTTTTCGAACTAAAGAAAATGTTACCACCTTTTGAAAGTGTTTCATTCGGACATTACTTTTGTTCCTTTTAATACATGAACAAACCACGAGTATTGTTTTATAGTCATTTAATAATAAATTTTATATGTTAACGATTAACAAAGAAACAGACAATATTTTAGCAAACTATTCGTGGAATTTGAAATGTTTAGGTTTTTTTTTTACTTTGGTGCTGGAAGTAAATTAACAAGTTATTACATATCTGAATATGAATTATATATTTTAAAAAGTTAATGTATGTTTATTCTTAAAGAATATTTTAAAACGTAGAAAATATTTTCATAAAAGTGATGTATTTTCGATTTATTCTTACGATTACAAGATTATTTCAATTTTCGTAAATATATCTCAGAATTTAATGAAGCATTAATTCGTACACAGAAGCCACAAATTAATTTCGCGAAATTACGTTCAAAGCTAACATAATTCCCCATCAGCTCAGATGAACAGAATCACTATACAAAAGGATATAAATGTGTCTGTAGGTGCTATATGAGTGGCAAAGAGTAGATAGTTGGTGTAGGTACTAAAGCTATACTTAGAGTATGAAATAATTACAGCGCGTGTTTATATGTACCAAACTTGTAGTAGAGGAACATGAGCTACGTATTATAGGGGCTTATAGAGGCATGCAGACATAGATCTTGGAAAGGGGGGAGGGCCACACCAGTAATATCTTTCTAGGTAACAAAGTTCTCTTCCTTTAACTTACTTATGAAGAGGCTCCTGTAAAGGTTGAACTGCAATAGAGCCTGAATTTTCACTTTAATTTGATAGGACTATGAACTGAATTTATACACTTAAATTTGTACACAAAATTAAAAAAAGTTAGGAAACACAAATAGGAGGGCCACTCCACAAAAAAAAAAAAAGAGAGAAAGGAATTTCGCGATAATTAGATAAAATGAAAGTAAAGTGATTAATATTATTAGTTATTTGTGACATGGGGATTGAATATTTCGGTCTTTAAACGTTGGAAAGGGTTGTCCAAATAGATTTTTTTTGGAAGATATAGAAGGGATTTTTTAGGGTGGGGTGTTGTAAAAACTGTGAGTTTTAATGGCGGTGTACAGTTGCGCATCAGAAGCTACACTGAGGACCAACAACACAAAACAGTCAGACAGACAGACAAGAAACAACATACAACATGGACTGCACTACGACCAGCTCCAGTATGTTAATCCAGTCTGACATTCAAATAGTGAGACAGGTGACAGTCAAGAGTGAGCACGGTATGGGGCCAGCAGGCAGAAAGGAAATAACATCAACGAGCAAGGCATGGGGGCTCATTCACACACAGATAATTCTGCGGCGCACAACCAAATTGCCAAGTACTTTGTGGAAATTTCTGTCGTGAACTTTTACCGCGCGCCTGTGGCCTCGAACCGACTATACTCTCCCGAGGAACATTCGCGTGATAGAGACAAGCTGCTTGACATGGTTCCAATGTTCGTACTCCTTTGAGGCACATCTTCAGAGATCTCAAAAATCGATAAAGGGAAGAAGAAGAAGAATAATGTAACACTCGACTGGAGAAACATTCCACGAGAGGATCTCTGAATTCGTTCGTGTTTGGGGAGCTGTCTTGATCTGCCTTCGGCATACGAACCTCAGACCCACTGCAATCAAGACATCTCTATAGATCGATTCGACTCGACTCGATCCGTGGTCGATACATCGCACCGAATCCCTATCGGACCACAGAAGGAGTGGAGCTCTTCGAAACCCGACTTAGAGAACCAACATTGGAAGGCAAGATAAAGTCCACAAAACACAGACACGGAATGATGGCAAAACGTTAATATATACAATAACACATAGGTCCGATCAGAATGGCTGGTTAGTTTGTTAACGAAACCGATGACGTCACCAGACTCACCATTTTATAATCGTCTATTTTGCTGATTGAGCGAAGAAAGATGTTGACAGAGACTATAGTTGGTGCGTCCGCTGATGATGATGGAAAACAAACAAACAATTAGAAAATTAATTTTAATTCATTAGTGAATTGTGTCAAGGAAACATGTTAGAAACAACGAAACTGTAGTATAAATTGTTTTGTTTCGCCAGGAACAGCGTCAATCAGCAACACCGCGCATGCGCGCGGCAGCATCCACTCTAATTCTACAGTAAGAAAATTTGAGGAGCTACCTCGGGTCTGAGACGACGTGACGTGGCGGGAGTCCACTCGCCGGCGTCCTCTTGGAGCGGGCAGGACTTCACTACATACCGTGAAATTAGACTGAAAATGGCGCCGCACGGATACTCCACAAACTCGTCCAACATCAAACAACGAAAGGGGAAAGACCCGGATTGGCACGTTCTGATCGTACCCACAAGAAAGTAATTTAATATTCCACTGAACCTTAAAATTTGTTAACAATGTTCATCAACTTCTTACTATTAGCTTTCAGCCTACATCAAACTTGCGTTAGAAAACTTCATAACGTGGATGTAAAAGAACAAAATATCAAGCCCTAAATGTACATTGGTGAGTCAGTAAGTTACAAATCAAAGTAGCGATGTACAATGTTGAATGAGATGCCTGAGGCTAATACCGCTAGATGGCAGTATATCCACAACAGAAACAAACAAGCAGCAGTTGCAAGATGGCGGCAACTCTAGAAGAGAGTACCATTGTCGAGTAGCGCTCCGTTGTGCGATTATTCTGGGAAAGAAGTCTTGCAGGAAAGATATTCATGAAGAACTAGTGCCCGTGTATGTTGAGCATTGTCTGTCACGTCAAGCTGTCTACAATTGGGTGCAAAAGTTCTCGAACACCGAGTCATTTGGATATTGGAGATTGTCACAGAGACAAATGTGCAATAGGATGGCTGTTTGATCGAAGCAGGTAAAATGAAGGGGACGATATGCTAACCCAGGTCAGTCAGGATAATCAGTTACCATCCGGAGGCAAATCGTGCATTGATGCTCGCATATTACTTCGTCAATTGTACAATGTGCAGAGGTGTCTCCATCTTGCAACTGTTACTTCTTTGTTTCGTTTGTGCGTACATCGATAATACCGTCATCTAGCGGTGATAGCATCAGGCGCCTAATTAAAGCTGTAGGTCGCTACTTCAATATTATAACTAAGGCTACTTATTGAAGCTTGTAGAAAAAATGTTTAAAGATGAAAATGTTTTACGTGCAATGAGTCACCCTAAAATTTTGGAAAGTTTTTGAACACAGAGTTACTAGTTAATAATTAATCTGATTTTGTAATTGCTTTACTAATTATTTCTTCTACAAGTATGAAAAGTCTACAGTTAGCTAATTTTTTGCCCACTGGAGAGGTTTGCCTAATTAAAGCTGTAGGTCGCTACTTCAATATTATAACTAAGGTTACTTATTGAAGCTTGTAGAAAAAATGTTTAAAGATGAAAATGTTTTACGTGCAATGAGCCACCCTAAAATTTGGGAAAGTTTTTGAACACAGAGTTACTAGTTAATAATTAATCAGATTTTGTAATTGCTTTACTAATTATTTCTTCTACAAGTATGCAAAGTCTACAGTTAGCTAAATTTTTGCCCACTGGAGAGGTTTGCATTCCGGATATATGCTCATAGAAACAGGAATCACTTGCCGAAGTTTGTCTCCATAATTTAGAAACACTCTGTATATCATGTGTATCATTCCCGGATGAATTTAGTCATAGATACTGAATATAAATTTGATCTATGAAGTTCACAATAAATCGATGCACACAGCTAAAACATGTGCAAGGCCACACTTTCTCTGAGATGACGAATGAAAATGTAGTATTTTTTCATGAAAATTCTGAAATCGAGTTTTTCTTGTAGAACCACAATATTTTTCTTTATACTTCATATTATGATAAAGTAATGTAGATACAAAATATCGTAAGGCAATGTTACTTGGATTCTGACCTGCTGTAAGTTTGAGATAAAGAAATATACTTCTATGATATGCAGTCTTAGAAAAAAAAGTTTTGTCGCAAAGATACTTAATAAGTCCCAGAAAGGAAGCAGTGTGCATGATCAGAAGACGAGCGACCTGGTTTACAAGAGAACGACTAATGAAATTAGTTTTGTTTCGTTGTATGTCTGATCATGCGCACTGCCTCTTTTCTGGGACTTATAAAGTGTCTGTGCGACAAAACTCTTTTCTAAGACTGTACTTTAGTCGAATTTCGAAACAAACAATCTAAAATAATTTGCAGCAAGTAATTTTTGGTTCAGTCTCATTAAAATTATTAAACATATATTACAGGTGTTTTGAGTATTTTATTGCCGAAAGTGTGAGGTTTAATCCAATGAGAAGTTTCATTCACAAACTCAACTAGAGTTTGTGTATAAACAAGAAAATGAAAGTACATGCACGTAAATGAGTTTTTTAACAAAGTTAATAAACATACATCGTTAACGACAAATTTCCGGTGAGGATACACCTTTCGGTTTATTTGGACGAGTTTGTGGTTTTATTCTTGCTGTGTTTTCTTCATTCTGGTGGATTCTTGCGGAACAAACAAGCAGTAAATGGGCTATCCAGGGCAAAAAAAAAAGTACACCCCGAAGAAAAGATATTATTTAAAGGGAGCCATTTCAAAAATGCAAAAAAATAAATAAATAAATAAAGTTGTCCACCAATAAATTAACTGCAGAACTATAACTATAACTATAATAAAGTGAAAACTAGTAAGAAAAGCAGCGGGCTGGTCTATTGTGTCGTGACAACTCAAAGGCACGCTGTGGAGCACCCACACACACAGGGGACCTCTAACATCGGCAGCACAAGGTTGAAGGCAAGGTGCTTTCACACACTTCGTTCATTACGTCCACATCTCTAATCCCTAAACCTATTTATTAACAAACAAAAATTCATACAATTCAAAGTGTTAAAAAAATCAATTTACTTTCAGACGAACGGAGACGTGTATTGTCTCGGGAGCAGTAACTGGGCCGGCACATAACTCTTGTGTTACGCATTTTCTATTTGAAACGACAGTTGACAATAAATTATTGAATTCCTCTTTTATTAAGGGAACTGGGTAGTGATACTGTGCGATTAAAAAATTTCAATACAAAAGTTTAGTTGAATATTTCTAGGCTTCTAGTGCTCAGAATGGAATAAAGATTTCCAGGCTTATACAATCAATCATTCTGAATTCAGTGGTATAAAAGACAACTAATTTGTTTCGTATCCAAGTGCAAAAGAAAGGCCCTAACTGATGACCTGTTTTGCCACTTTGCTAAGTGTACGTCATTCTTCAGGTTCACATTACTTGCTACAATCTTCACTCATATATTTTGTATTTTTTTAAAGTTATCTATTAATGTGTATTGTAAATTCCAAAGCAATGTTTAGTTAAATATTTCATCCCTCGTGAAACAGAAAAAAATATTGAACTTTGTTTAAATTTTTTTTACAATTTTTTCAATGAATATATTTTTTTCCTCGTGTTATGTGTGTGATATTCTTAAACCCGTAGGTCTGCTATGTAGAACACAGGCTGCAGAAAAGGTTATAAAAATTTCATGTAAATTGATTGAGTAATTTCAGAGAAAAATGCACTGAAGTTTAAAAAATGTAACTTATGAAAAACTGTATTTAAATAAAAAAAGAAGAATGTATGAATTACATGCACCAAATTTAAAGAGGTCATTTAAAAGGCATATCTGCAGAAATACCCCCAACAATATTCATATTGTTTTAAAGAGCAGTTTTGTACTTTATTTTAAAACACAAAATAAAAAAATCGGATTTTTGACCCCTAATCACTACCTGGTTCCCTTAAGAAAAGTTTAGGTTGTAACACGCAGGTCTACTGAATTACAAATTTATGTTTCCCTATATAACTGTATTTTAAACGTAATTTCAACGATAAAAACGTACTAAATTAATAGATTATACTTCCCTCCGTTCCAAAATATGGTATAGTAACAAACAAAACAAGTTTGATTATTGCGCATGCGCGCACGAAATGTTTCGCGGTGTGGTATTCTGTTCAGTAGTGAAGGGACTATCAGACAGTGCAGTTGTGAATGTTTGTAATCTTCTGTAGTGCATCAAACTATAATATCTAAATAGTTCATTATGGACAGAACTCAAATGGGTACCTGCTGTGTTGTTCCTGTTGCAGAAAACGTAGGCTAACACCAACCCAGTGAATTTTGAATAGAACATCTAAGGCACAACAGTAGTACAAAAACGGGTTGTAATTTATTGCAGTTTTTATATTAATTTTCCTCTCACAAAGCAATGTTTGTTTTTTATTTTATTGATTTGACATCACACAGAATGAAATGTACCTTATTTATTACTTTTTCTTATGTTAATTTATCAAATAAATAAATATCTAGAAGATGTATTAAAGTTACATTATATTACTGAGAACTTCAACAAATGTATACCATATTTTGGACTAGAACTAATTACATCTTTCTATACCATATTTTGGAACAGAGGGAGTAAAATTATATCTAAAATAATTAAACCTAACAAAGAATAAATTAAGGGGAAAGGATGGTAAAATTTGAATTTTTTCCCCCAATTCATGCACTATTTTCATTTTTTTTTGTATGTTTAGAAATATCATGCTGCAACAATTTAAATTCGGGTATTTTTTTTAGGTTAGGTTAGGTAACGATGGCTAGGGGCGGGTTAGGGACAACCCTTTGTACCACACTAAGGACTATTGTGCACCCCGAATTTATGGGATGAATGAGGATGAGGTGTACCAGCCCACCGGCCGCATGTGGCCCCTCGCCCGTTCACCCAAGTGCCCCCCCCTACCTCACCGCCAAGTTGACCAAGCAGCACAAGATCCATTCCAACAGCCCTTCCAAGGTGTCGAATCCTGGAAGAGATATTTTGAAAGGCTGGGAACTCAGGATCGATTGCGGAGATGACCCTACCCCGTAATGGGAATAAGACACGCGTCTTGACCTGAATATGTCTATGGAATGAGATGAAGGTGAATGATATGAAATCTAAATTCTTTTTCTACACGGGAGGAGAAGGGAAAATGGACCGTAGAAATGAAAATTCCAACCCGGCATTTGTCTAAGTAACTGTGGAAAACGACAGAAAAACCACATTCAGGTTGGTCGGCCCGGGAATCGAACCACAAACCTCCCGAATGCGAGTCCCATACGGAACACATGATCTACCTCGCTCGGTTGAATTTTTTTTAATGGAACACAAATTAAAAAAAAATACAATACAGTAATTCACTAAAATGGATATATCTCAAATATTTTTAAAGATAAATTCAGAATTTCCATGGCATCTTACTTCTAAAAGCACGGTCTTTAAAATATCTGGACCCAATTTTACAATTTTTATACTGGCTTACAAAATTTTAAGATAAGAAATTACATTTTAAAAATAAATTTCAGAAGCACTTTTATAAATAGAAATATGAAGACATATTTTTCAAATCCAAGATTCTAAATAGCCTATAGAATATGTGTACCAAATATCATAGCTGTAGCATTAATATTTCCGAACATATATAACTTTTTGTATGGAATGAAGCAAAAAATTGAAGTTACGGGAAACTGCAATCAAAGTTTAGTTTAATTTTTAACACCCTGTGCACCAGAGCTTCAAAAATGGCGTCAAATGCGCTTTAAGTTTTATCTAATGTATTTTTCACATATGAAAATAGTATTGCAAGGGGAAAAAATTGAAAATTTACTTATTTTTCGTCACATTTAACCATCCTCACCATTTAAGTGATTATAGTTTTCAACTTGCATTAAAGTAATGTCATAGCAGGATGTATAATGGTTTTAAATCTCCCTCAAAAATTTGCATTTAGTGATAAATGGAAGATATCGAAAACAGCCTAATTCAGAAAGCAATATTGTTCTAAATTCCTTGTATTTAATTCTCATGGTCAGTAGTATATAATGATTACTGTAACTTTTCTAACATATTTAGAATTAATATGCAGACAAAATTCACGCAAAAGCTTTTCGTAGTGTAATTCCATGTCAAATAGCGGGTAGAAATTGTTGTGCAACTACGAATCTGCGACGTTCAGTTTTATAGATACGTTGTCAAATTTGGGTGCCTGTAAGATTCCAGCAGCACAAAAATACACGATACTCTATCCAGGTCGATGTTATTTAGACCAGTGGTGCAATAACATACACGCAGATTCAAGTGAAAGGCCTATATACGAAGGTGGATTGGACGTGAAAGATCATTGCACGAAGGTGGATTGGATGTGAAAGACCAATGTACGAAGGTGGATTGGATGTGAAAGGTCAATCACATGGCCTTTCGGTATATAATATAATTTAAATTTATTTATTCCTATGAGAATGCATGAAAGAGCAAGTGACTATCGAATATCGGGTGGCATAGTTCGATTCAGCACTGACATCTGACAATCTCTACACATTTAGACGTTATGGTTACTTTTAGTTCAAAAATTAAATCTCATTCAATATAAGTTGTTAAAAATTTATACATATTCTTCACTTCTTTCTCTATAAAAGCGTGGACAACTTACTACTGAAGTACTTAGGTAGAAAAGTGCATAGATGATTATAATACAGATGTGGACAAATTATTAGCAAAATTGAAGATTTTTATTATATAGCCTATTTTTACAAAATATGACTCTTCAATTCAGAATACAGTTGACATTTTTGCGTATTTACACATTACAAATCTTCATTTTTTTATTGTATATTTTCAAAATTTGACTCTTTAATTTGGACTACAGTTGATATTTCGGATATTTCCAAATTATTAACGAAACTGAAGATTTTTATAATATATTTTTACTAAATTTGACTCTTCAATTTAGACTGCACTGACATTTTTGTATATTTGCAAGTTATTAGCAAAACTGAAGATTTTTATTATATATTTTTACAAAATTTCATTCTTCAATTTAGACATTTTTGCACATTTACAAATTATTAGCAACATTGAATATTTTCATTATATATTTTTTCAAAATTTGACTCTTCAATTTAGAATACAGTAGACATTTTTGCATAGGCCTATTTCAATCTACTGTATGATAGAAATATGCAAAATTGTCAACTGTAGTCTAAATTGAAAAGACAAATTTTGTAAACATAATTATCATAAAAATCGTAAATTTTGTTAATAATTTGTCCACGTCTGTAGATTATATATCAACCTAGAAAACAACAATGAAATAATCACTTTTAGAAGAACTTGTGCGTGAATTTATGACAATCTTATGAATTGAATCCTTACAAATGGATAACTTAATTCATTCTTTAAGTTTTGGATGGAAAATTTCTCGCTCACGATTCTTTGTAAAGATAACAGAGATTTAATTATATTGCATTTAGATTGTCTGTCCTATCTAATTCATAATTAGGCCTCATTCATAATTCAAAGTTTACGTAAATATAACGATGCTAACTATACACCATTACACATTGACCATTCCATCGTGTAGACGAAGTTAAAAACAATAATTCAGCCAACCATAAAACAGGGGTGACATGATAACAGAAGAACGATAATAGTATATAAATACATGATAAACCGAAATATTTTCGAATTTTTGGGTGTAGTTTAGTCTTTACAATACCTGTAAAGAACCGAGCAACACTGCAAAATCTGCTTGCAATAGCAGAAATTGTATAAAACTTCCATGGAAAAGAATGTAAATGAAACTTACTGCCTCGGCCACAATGCATACATAAATTACTTCTCTACACAATCGATTACGTCATTAAGTATTATTACACAAACATTAAACTTGGCAATCTATCATGACGAATGCCCAAATTTTCTTTTTTTCATTCCTGCTTACATGATCGTATTATGTTTACGTTTCAGTTTGAATTATGAACATTGCATTCTGTGTAAGTTCATAAATTTGAATAATTTGTACATTGCTTTAAGCTTTTATATTAAATTTCTGCACAAATTTAATTGCATTATCACATTAAGAAACATTTATATGTTTATGAAAATATGAAAATACTAGAACAAATCTTTGAATACGAAATCATCACACATGCATGTTTTACACATTTTTGTAAGAATTTTGTAACATTTGAATTTCTTACATTCTCAAAGTTTAATCATCTATAAGAGCTCAGTAATATTTCCAGTTAGTTTCTACACTGTTCACCAGAGGGTGTCTCTGGAATATTGTTCCGTGTTATGTGTATTATCAAACTTGAGTGATATTTCACAACTCCCCACGATCTCTGACGTCACTCGACACGGGAGGGGTTAGGGGCGTAACCGCAGATAAATCTTCTCCATACGAGATACGTGTCCAATGCAGAAGATGGACCATTTCAGTACGAAACTTTAGGACAAAATTCTTGGTTATACTATGATTATTTATACATGATTTCAATGGGTACAATATGGGATGAATTTAACTTTGTCTGCACACAATATGGATATCGGTACATGTAACGAACTGTGATGTTATACTAGGCTTATTAAAAGTTGTACATAATAAGCTAAGCAATAGGCATATACGATTGTAGTCCAAATTATGTTGTTTTTCTTTTAAATAATGCATTATATCCAAACACTTCTATTCTTGGTATATTACTAGTCACATATTGCACTATAATATAGACACCTCCTGAAAATTTTAACAACAAATTATTTTATAACTGTCTTGTTGAGATCACGAAAAAATGTTTTCTTAAAAATTGTGTACAAAAAACTAAAATTCTTTTACTTTTCAAAAGGAACGCAACATGTTAACAAACACCGCGTTTTAAAAAGAAAAATATTCAAATTGCACCTCAAGATAAACGAAAAAGCTCTATTTTAATTTGTTTTGGCTGCTATTGTTACCAATTAATATTTTGCAGACATTTATAACAATTTTTAGAATAAAGGAGAATAACAATAGTACAAGTAGTTACAATTTTAAACAAATCGAAAATTTAATCTCTTTTATATATTATAAAATTAATTAAAATTGATTAACTTTGATATGCAATCATTTCATTAATTTCCTAATGCATATATTTTATAATAACATTCCAATATGTAGAGTGTTAAAAAGGATGGAATATTACTGATAACTTCTTAAATTTTAATTTCACAAAAAACAAGCTTTCTACAAAAGCTGTTGGAGATAAACCATAAAATATAAAATCAGGCTCGAAAAAAGTTATACAGGATGTGACAGTAAACTTTATTTTTTTAAATGGCACACTATATTAAAATTTACATACTCCGAATATCCGTCAAATTTTACGTTTAAATGCCTAGAAATTTTACTCATTCACCCGTTTCATATCTTTTAACTATTTGTTAAACTTATTTCATGAACTTCATACTTAAGACAAATAAGTACCAGTAGAGTATGTAAAATCATGTTGAGCAGGCCATAAAACTAATGGGAACTGTTCATTGTTGATTAATGTTAGTGTATTGTTTAATTTCATTGCCTATTTTACATACTTATTTGTCTCAAGTTTTAAGTCCATGAAACAAGTGTAATAAATAGTTAAAAGACATGAAAAGGGTTAATGGGTAAAATTTCTACACATTCATGCGTAAAATTCAATGAAGATTCGGAATATGTAAATTTTAACACAGGGTGTCATTTAAAAGAATAAAGTCCACTGTCACACCCTGTACGTCTGAACACTAATATCTTATTCTATGGTTTATCTCAACAGATTTTGTTCAAAGCTTTCTGTTGTTGTAAAATTAAAATTTAAGGAGTTATGAACTATATTCCATACATTTTGAGCACTATGTATAAAGCCTACATTGACGATTATGAAATTGACTGCTGCATCACACAGAGCAACTTATCTTTATTTCTCTTTGTCTTGCATATATTTTATAATTGAGACGCTGGGTGCAATAACGGCTTAAGTTGAAAACCTATGTTTTGAGAAAACAATATCAATGTTTTAGAACAATGTACATACTTCATTAGTATATGTAATCGTATTTGTTTTGTATAATATTTTAGACTGTATAAATTATTAAAATCCAATATCAGTTATAATTTAAACACAAGCCATTTTTAAATAAATATTTTGTAAATAAAGTACGGAAAATAAGTCGTTATTGCATAGAAAATCTGAGAATTCTTAAATTAGAGTACCTAGGCATTAAAACCAGTAGAAAAGTGTTAGGTATTTCATTAACATAACCTACATGAACTTTATTGAATTAAGAAAATCAACTCTAAAAGTATTCTACAGATGAAAACTTCTCTACTATAGTGCCAAATAGTCTTATTCATGATCAATGATTTCACTTTCAGGATGATTTTCATCCAGCACTTGTTAAGAATCCAAAATATCTTGAAAAGAACATGCATTTTCTGGTTTCAAGAATATCATCATTTTTTTCTTTGATAATTTTATCTAGGATCAGGATAATTTTTTAGATTAAGCTCCTCCTTTGTTGGTATATTATGTCCTGAAAAACTTTATGGCTGGAAATATGTTTTGTAATTACATGACGCTGCCGAAGATCCTGATGTATAACACATGAGTGTAAGATGTGTTTATATGCGAATTTTGAACCTCTCGACTTAGCACGGCACTTCACATAATGAACTCTCCTGCAATTTGGGCTCAACGAAATGGAATACAACTTCTACAGTCGATAGAGAAGACATGGAAGATTATTAAAATCCCATCACCGGAATAATGACTTAAGTAGGTAAGCTGCTATTGCACCCACCGTCTCAATCTATTGACAAAATTGTATACTTGTAAATGTAAAACTATGATAATATTATTACTAGAATATACAACAAATATATCGTAAAATATTAATGTATGATTATTAATTGAAAATAAGTATTTGGGCTTAATATAATTAGAATTAAATTAATTTAAGGTTAAAGATATAAAGAAAATCACTAATTCATGTACTTATACAGGGTGTTAGAATATCCAATATTTTAGGAGATGATAGTATGCATAAAAACAAGAAAATAATGTCTAATAAACATGGGTCCTACAACACATACTTTCTGAGATCTGAACACTTGTTCATAGGAGGTGCTCAATGTGACGTTCGTTTATGGCAATGAATTTCTCTGCACTACAATACAGCAGACTACCAGATAATTATACCGTAGCTGACACCCCTGGTATTGAATAATGATACGCAGCAAAGAATACTGAAAACAAAAGTCTAGTTGTGGATATGAGCGGGGTTCAGCAGAGATGGTATTCAGCATGTGTGGAATGATGAAAATCCCCATGCAGTTGAAGAAACAAGGCATCAGCACTGATTCTCAATCAACTTATGGGCAGGCGTTCTTGGCGATAGATTAATAGGGCCATACTTGCTACCACAGAGATTAACTGGGGATCGTTATCAGGACTTTCTTATTAACGTATTAAAACAAATTTAAAATTCCTTACGCCGAAGGAGAGAGGAATGCTTTGCCATGAATGGACGTCACATTGAGCACCTTCTGTGAACATTGTGTTAAGATCTCAGAAATTATTTGTAGGACACATGTTTATTAGACATTATTTTCTTGTTTTGATGCATACTAGGTCCTCCTAAAATATTTAATACTTTTTAACACTCTGTATAAGCTGTTTGACAAACAAAATAACCTTTATTCCTTCTTCGCAAATACACATTAGTTACTTCTTTATGAAGTGAGGTAGATTATCACTTAGCTTAGGCAATTTGTTGTGTGTAGTTTCAGGTTATAAACTGATGTTTACATTATGAGTCTGGCGAGTACATCTAAAATTTCCAGGAGAACAATGAGCCAAAAGAGGACATGATAGTGACATTTTAGAGTGTAAATCTGCCTGCAACATAAGGATATGTGTACGAAAAGGGAAAGAGCAAGTGACACACCTACAAACGGTAGGTAAATAAGGGGTGGCTTAAAATGTAATTAGCACCTACCTTCAATATGCAGTGTCCTCTTTCCTTCTCCTGCACATATAGGCTACACATCCTGATGATGACGTGGAGACAGCTTCTCAATTCCGTTCCGTTACGAGGGAATTTTGGCGAACCAGAATTAAAATTGTTCTACGTTGTGTGGAAAGTAGAAACTTGTTTTATCGACACCCGATCGAACAATAATTCAAAATGAAGCACATTTCACGGCCGTTTTAATATTCGTTTAAACTTGCTTTCAACAAAAGCTATACAAGGGAAGACAGCTCTGAATAGGCCGCACAAATCTCAATTGTGTTTTCGGAATTAAAGCATTTAAATTCAATTCAAAACAACGTTCCGCAAATGCGCTTCAATGTGTGAGTGAGATTCATTTTTTAAAAAGACTTTTCTTTAATGAAATTAACAAAAGAGAGCAGTACTGTCGATGAATACTGGCAACGATAAACAATTGACAAAGGAAGAGTTTCGATTATGAAAATTTGACATTGTTATGTACTCGATAAAGTAAACACTCTCTTTTCATATGAAAAATCGGTTAGAATTTCTGTGATTAATCTAGATATGAGTGACATAATTTTTTTGCAAAACGGACTTTAAAAAATTTCTGATTAAATTTATTTAGAGAATTATCAGAGTGTGTGGTTGTATCTGTCTTTGTCAAGAATTCAATTATGATTTAAAAATTCTCCACTAAATCAATTTCTTTTTACTGCAATATCGCCAATTTGTTGCCAAAACAAAGACATATGTATTATTTTATAATCTTAATTGCATGTTTGTGAGTGAGTACTTATAATATTAAATATTGTAAGTATTTCGTGAAAATGAAGATAAAATATAAATCGTAATTAATATTACTTAAAAATTGCCTAAAATATGATATGTGACATCTCCATATATTACTATTTAAATATGAAACACTTTTTATCGGTTAAATAAAACAAAACTTAGCGTTTGTAGGTAAGTTTCTGAATAGATTTGTATATTAATATTTCTTTACATACTAAACTACTGAAAATTATTAAATATGTTAGGCGTAATGACTGAAATATATTTAACATACTATACACATATTATAATTATCGAATCTCTATTCATGATCAACCTTGTTTTTAATTACAGACAAACTTTTCCACTTCAATACTTCCTGTTTAAATGTCAACGGTCATACGTTTTAAATACATTTATGTTTACAAAGTTTAAATGTCGTGCACATATATTTATATAACATGAATTGGCATACGAACGCGTATGTACCGACCCAGCATTTCATTTTAAATTTTCAGTTGCAATTACAGCTGTTAATTTAGAGAGAGAGAGAGAGAGAGAGAGAGAGAGTTCTTTGCCTGTCCTATTCAGAAAATCTAACAAAATCTTCTTTTTTTAATTTAACTATGACATCAAACTTACGACCTGAAGTCATGCTTCATGCAAAATAAAACACGAACAGCTTTTCCGGAACTTTAATTTCTATGTGATTTTCGTAACCTGCAACGCAAAATCTCATTTATGCATTAACTCATTAAGTAAACACCTTATTTCCTTCATACAGTATTTTATGAAATGGCATTTTGCTCCATGGCAATAGTAGTGTAGCTATGGAGTTCTAGGGCATAAAAATAGGAACCGAAATAAATTATAATTAGTTTAATTATAGTTAAACTTTAATTTTCAGACTATACTATTTACTTAGTATAAAAAACACGAAAACTTCAAAACGATTATTTTTCATGTTTACGGTGTTATAATGAATGGTGAGGTTTTATTAAAATTGATAACCACATACTATGAGAAGCAAAACACAATTCTACATCGGAACTTAATACTTTTATTCCTTATAAACTATACTTCGTTCCATAATGTTTCACAGAAGATGTAAACATTGTCGGCGGAGGAGAAGAGAAGTACAACTGATGTTCAACCAATGGCAGATGTATCATTCCACGCTTATCTTGAAGTTCGGCGGTCTGAATCATTCTGTCGTTGGTTGAATAGAAATTATACTTTTCTCCTCCGCCGGCAATGTTTACTTCTTCTGTCAGACATCATGGAACGAAGTATAGATGCATTGTGTTATTTAAAAGATTACTTTGAAAAAGTTTTCCTTTATATATAAACAGATTTCAAAAGACAATTCGATTAATAACAATTTTGGGGTTTGTATTTATAAGAGTTTAAATTTTAAAGTTAGAACCTAATACTGATTTACTAATCTCTCTCGGTTGTGAATATCCTTTGGGATCAACATAGTGACGATGCTTTTCATTTATGTACAATTAACTTAAAAAAGACGAAAATAATTTTAGTTAAAGAGCAGTTAAGTATTGTTAGTAAATTATACATTCACAAAACTAGCTGTAATCTTATCTTTTATAATGTGTAATGTGGAATTAAATTTAATGATCTTCAACGAAAAAAAAATATATTTCTTCAGTAATCTTTGAATTTTCATTTCACTAATACGTGTATATATATATATATATATATATATATATATATATATATATATATATATATATATATATTAAAACTAATAAGCAAATGAATAAATGTATTAATTGAAAATACTAAAATCTTTGAAGATCTATTAGTACTATATATGAAACATTTTGATTTTTTTGTAGATTTAAAACAAATTTAAAACATTTATACTCAGATGAGAGATTAATATTTAGTATACAATTAACTCTCTTCGCTCGAATGAGTCCATTGGAATCACTAACATTTCTGTAATCTCTGATTCATATGAATTGCCTGATGATTCCATTTGGTATCCTAAGAAGTAGTTTCGTTCTTTACCGAAAGAGTGCAGCACTCGCAAGTTCCTTGGCCAGCTGTTATTAGGAAGAGGATTGCATTGTCTTTTTGTTTCTCCGTGGTATCTATATGACTCTGTGCACCCATTAATTCAGGGTTAAAGTTAATTCTGCAATATTACTGAATTTTACAAGAATATTGTTATAAATTTAGTGCATATTCCTTAAATAAAACTAACGCTAAGAAAAATAACAGTATGCTTGAAAATGTTAAACTATAATCTACTCCACAAAATTGAAAACAAGAACAAGACAAATAAAAATAAAACACATTCTCTCTCTCTAAATCCATTATTTCATATCCCAGTTGGATCTTAAGGGATCACGTTGAAATGTAAGCAAGAATCGTATTGTTGTTCATGCTCCCATGCATAACGGTTCTTCCGCACAGCCCTCTGCAGGAGTCTATCAAAATTAAAATAGCAAAACACCCAAAAATATATCCAAAGAACTAAATGGTAACAAAACTGTGCGAGTGTTGGCTGAAATGCATCCGCTATATGGTTTATATACATCTGAGAGCTAACATATTCGCCATGCGAACAGGGACATCAATACATTGAAATCTGTACGTGCAGCAGTGTGGCACATTGCAGTAAGGAGGTTCAGTCTTATTTGGGCAGTAAGCTAATGCATTGAGATAACGTCGTAAATTATATTAACAGAAATATTTGTTGCTTGTTTTTTCATCAGTGATTATTTACTCCGGACATGTAAAATTTTACAATTGCTTCCTAAAGGTAGACGCTCACTTACCGGAATGGATCCGTACGGCGCGTTCGGATTTTTATTATTTGCATTATTTTAAATGGAGCTTCGCCCACTTGGCCGTATCCCTCCGTCCGCATGACCGGATTCCGATCAGATTTCTGGCCAGAGAATTCTAAACGGATTTTCGATCGGTCCAAGATCGAAATAAAGAGTGTCATGGTAAATATATCGAATGCAAGGCCTCCAATCGCGGGTGATATTGAAGGTAAAATGAAATGAATGACATGAAGCTTATTTTATTAAGTCCAACAGTATGAAGAGCTTTATAATTTATGACATTAGAATTATAGCAATGTGATACGGAGAAAGAGCACATGGGATGAGAATGGGAAAATACTAAATTGATCCGGTATGTTCTTCACAGTTTATTTAAGGGGTTAGGTACAGCTTACAGCAGCAAAATTTTTGGAAATATTCATCATTTTTTTCCTCCATTACTGTATCTTGTACAGTAATGAAAATTGGTATGTGTAAAATACTGTCCTACTATATGAAAATAATATTTTTACGATTTAAAAAAATTATTTATATATATATTTTTTAAATTCAAAATGTTGGCAGTTCACTGTGCAATGATGAAGCGTTTCCCACATAACTCATAAATGTGTTAACTTTTTCATGTTCTCTCTCTCTCTTATTTTATTGCTGAAACTCGTCTTTACAATATCATGCTCTTTCAACTACATTACTTAATAAACAATTTTTTTTATTTTGTGCTAGAAGAAAATACTGATATGTGACCATTCTTTAAATGAATTAATTTTTTTATCAGACAATCTATCAAAGGCAGAGAAGTGATATTGCATCCCATTGTAGATATGACGTGCATAAATACACAAAAAACGTTCCATCACAGAATGTTGGATAGTTTTTGAATTATGTGGGAAATACTTCATCACTGCACAAGTGAACTGAATTTTGAAAAAAAAAAAAAAAATAATTTTTTAAATCGTAAAAAAAAAAAGTATTTTTTAATATAGCACAAGGACAGTGTTTTACACATACTAAATTTTATTATTGTACAAGATACAAAAATGGTGGGAAGGGAAATGTTGAATATTTCCAAAATTTCACTGTTGTAAGCTGTACCTAACCCCTTAAGTTAAAGAACTATTTATTTTATTTCCAGGTTCAGTTCAGAACACTACAATGAAATAATGCGCTCTAGCGGTAAATTGCAACACTATGCGACAAGTAAAAGATATGCTATAATAAAAGTTCGAACGCACCGAACGACTTTTTTTCGGTAAGCGCCTAACTTTATGTAACAAAACGAAATTTGTGTTGTAAATCATGTCATATGTTGAGTATAAAGCAAAGAGATACAGTGCTATCTTTTGACTACAAAGTAAAACTTAAACTGATTTTAGGAGTGAATGAAACATTGTTTAATTATATCGATGAAAGATTCATCTCAATATACTTTGACTTCATAAAAACCAAAAATTTTTTCTCTCAATTGAGAAATATTCTGCCAGTTTTTAATTAATTTGTCAGAGAACCAAGATAATGACTTTACATTGGCGTTTCTATTTTCAGCAAAATATGAACACAGTTAAAAATCCCCCAAAATGTGCCAATCTGCCACTACGCCTAAATCGAATTTATGGGACGTTACAAACGGGATTCGCATGGCCAAAATGGGGCGATTCCAAGGTGTGATGGAGAGGCAACCGTGTGAAACAAACAAAAAGTGTACACATTTGTGAACTTTGGGCGGGGGCAATAAGACAAAAACTCAAGAATACAATTGCGTTTCCGGCCATTAGAGCATTTTATCACCTTCCTCAGACAGCCAATCAGTCATGAGCAAGAGCTAGATCGACCGAGCTAGCGAGACCGGTTAAGAACTGACTTACCATCTTGATGTCACTAATTGTTGCAATGCTTCTTACAAAGAGGTTTACTCGAACGATAGCAGGGCCATCTAGCAACATAGTCGTTAAAAAAAGACAAAACAAACACAAAAACATATCGCTATAAAATCAAACAATGAATGTCAAACATTTCAAATCACAAATTTATAGCGATAGATTGGACAACTAGTGACAAATCTATGACAAAAATTGTATAATATCATCTGAGACGTCTTTCAAAACCTCGCTTTAAACGCAATACCGTCGTCATAACGATTTCGATGCGAAAAACTTCTTACACATTTAGCTGGAATTTAAAAATACATATTAATACAAAAATAACAAAAATTATTAATGGTACAGTTAAATATATTTCTTACATACGTATTTATCTTTAAAATTGTCATATCTATTTTGAAAACAATATTCAAACTGAATAATTTCAAGGGAGAAATTTTTCCGGGGCCGGGTATCGAACCCGGGATCTCTGGTTGAACGTACCAGCGCTCTTACCAACTGAACTACCCGGGAACTCCACCCGACACCGTCTCAACTTTTCTCTTTTATATCCACACAACTCGCGTGGGCTGACGAAACGCCAGAGACCCACATCGAGTGCACACAATCTCTGTGTGACTTGTAATTGTGGTTTTCTGTTAACGTACACAGTGACGTATATATTATGCAAATCTAGTCTTTCAGGTAAAGCTCCCTGTAAAACAGATTTGAATAATTTCAAGGGAAAAATTGTTCCAAGTTGAGACGGTGTCGGGTGGAGTTCCCGGGTAGCTCAGTTGGTAAGAGCGCTGGTACGTTCAACCAGAGGTCCCGGGATCGATACCCGGCCCCAGAACAATTTTTCGCTTGAAATTATTCAAATCTGCTTTACAGGGAGCTTTACCTGAAAGACTAGATTTGCATAATATTCAAACTTCAATTCAGCCCCCCGAAACCTAAAATGAGTCCCCAATTTCAAGATTTTATTTAATTCAGATATAGAGCTACGGGAACACTAGCGTTTACCTTACGAAACAAGTTTAATTGTTAAACAATTCTTTTCTGAAAAGTGAAAATGTGTTAACTGGTTACAGAAATCAATAATGATGCACTTAAATACAATTTCTACATATATACGTTTCTCTATTCTTAAAATAAACACATACAAATTCACATATCATAATTGAAGGGTTCAGAGCCATAGTGGGCCAAGTGCCAGTTATTAAAAACTAAGAAAACAAACATTAAAGTTAAGTGGATGCCATAGTTTAATGAAGATTGACGTATCATTTAGTTTTAAAGTGGATACTTAATATTACTTGCTATATGTTTCCATTAAATTATGGTCAGAACTTAATTTTAACCCTTGCTTTCTACGTTTTTAATATATGGCGCTTGGCCCACTATGGTTCTGAACCCTTCAATTAGTACTTAATTTTAGACACCCGAAAGTCCAGCTGTTTCACTATTTTAGTGTAGTTCAAATTCAGAATAAACAGAACTGATAGTTAAGTACATTAGGAAACAGATATTTGTGGTGTTTCGGATGTCTTATTAAAGTCAATTAAACTCATAGTATTAAGATTATGAACAGTCCGGATTTTATGTCATTACATGTTTTATTCCTATGCATGTAGCCAAGAGAAAAGCAAAAACTTACGGCAAATAACACTAAAAGGCGGTTACCAGACATAAAGTCCAGGATTATAATGTCCATACGTCAAAATGTCCATGAAATAATGTCCACGTTGAAAATGTCCATGTTAAATCGTCCAGAGTCAAAATGTCATAGTTCTATAATGTCCACTTTACTCTGATGTCCAGAGTCAAAATGTCCATAGTAAAGATGTCACCGCATTAATGGCGCTCCCTTTCATCTCGCGCTCGGTGATATACAAGAAGTCTTTGCAGAGGTGAGTGAAGAAATGGATGAGCGTATTGATGATACAGTCACACATTTAGAAGTAAATTACGCCAGAGGTACGGAGAGAGACGAAGACGTGTACCAATTCACTTTCGTGCAGATATTTGGTACATGTATCTCCCAAGCCTGCAAGACATGCAGCGCACGAACAACGCGGTAGAAGACTGGCACAATCATCTTCAACGTTTGATGGCTGAACATCATCCATCCATTTGGCGGTTTGTACAGTGCCTAAAGCGCGAAGAAAATGAAATTTGGACACAAATATTGCAAGCAAGAGGGTGCCATACACAAATTAAAGAGCCGGTGAATAAAACGTATTTGACGAATCAAAGACAAATTCTCCAGATTGTGAGAAACTACAACAGGTACAAAGAAAATGGAGAAATTATCATATGTCTTAAAAGTACTGGTTACCATCTTAAAAGTGGGGCTCCGGTTCCCGAAGATTAATAACTTATTTGTACGAGTTATGAAATAAAATTTACTTTGTTCTATTCAAGCAGAATTTTTGTTTGAACTTGGACATTACAGTACTTAAAAAAAGTTTAAGACCATGAGCAAATTTCATATAATTATTTTCTGGTCCTATATTTTTGTTTCTATTTCCCTCATGAATATTTTGTCAATTATTTGGACTGTGAGATATCTATCGACGCAAAGAAAGTAAAATTATGACATTTAGTTTTCGAGTTATGATTTTAATGAAATATTTTGTTACTGTAAAAAATGTTACATTTATAATTACGGAATAATTTATTCATGCTAAACCAACATGTTTATTGTAGTGATGATTTTTTTCAAGCAATTTGAGAAGTGTGAGAACACACTGGCACCAGAAAGAAAAATTTAAAAAATTTTATTTTCGTTTTATAATTTTTTGCATATTTTTCCAAAATAAGGAAAATAATAGTAGAAATAACGTTAAGTAAAGGCATTCATAGCTTCACTGTGGAATAAGCTAACGTAACCGGACCTACGCCAATCGAAAGTAGTCCTGGCACATTGGCACCAGAAAGAAAAATTTAAAAAATTTTATTTTCGTTTTATAATTTTTTGCATATTTTTCCAAAATAAGGAAAATAATAATAATAGTAGAAATAACGTTAAGTAAAGGCATTCATAGCTTCACTACGAAATCACGTACTTTCGATTGGCGTAGGTCCGGTTACGTTAGCTTATTCCACAGTGAAGCTATGAATGCCTTTACTTAACGTTATTTCTACTATTATTTTCCTTATTTTGGAAAAATATGCAAAAAATTATAAAACGAAAATAAAATTTTTAAAATTTTTCTTTCTGGTACCAATGTGTTCTCACACTTCTCAAATTGCTTGAAAAAAATCATCACTACAATAAACATGTTGGTTTAGCATGAATAAATTATTCCGTAATTATAAATGTAGCATTTTTTACAGTAACAAAATATTTCATTAAAATCATAACTCGAAAACTAAATGTCATAATTTTACTTTCTTTGCGTCGATAGATGTCTCACAGTCCAAATAATTGATAAAATATTCATGAGGGAAATAGAAACAAAAATATAGGACCAGGAAATAATTATATGAAATTTGCTCATGGTCTTAAACTTTTCTTAAGTACTGTATGTACGTTTGGCGTTATGGACATTTTGAACTTAAGGACGTTTTAACATATGGACGTTCTGTAGTATGGACTATATACGGTGGAAGCCTAAAAGGCTCAAAATTCTGAAGTTTTAAATTAGGGCCTACATAATATTTCTGCATATATGCATATTAAATATTTTTTATATTTCGAACTAAGTTATGTAAGTGTCTACTTTGAATAAATGCATATTTTATACCATTTCAACTTCGGTCTCCTCAATTAATATGCATTTTGGAACTGAAGAGTGTGATACCAAAACGCGTTAAGTCCATATTTATTAAAGTACTGGACTAGTTATTTTATCCACTGCCCTACGGCCTGATCGAGGTTTTAAGTGACATGCACAATAACACAAACGTTTAGGCAAGAATTGGCACTGTTTTGAAATATCATGACAGAGGAAAATTTTTATGATCATGTTGGTAATTATACGATAAGCACGTAATAATTGATTAATATTTTGTGTAATAGCCTTCTACATGCTTATCAAGTACAACATAGTTATTAAATACTATAGTACATTTAAAATATTAACGTTTTCGGCAATATTTTCGGTCTTCAGATCTACAACAGTAACACATAAAAGTTGTCGTCTTTCTAACAAGTATTAGGCCGAGTGGCCTGTTACGGTCTCAAACTAGAATTTTCAGTCCCTCTCTTCTTCGGACGACCCAGAGATCTTTTGCCATGCGTGCTTTTGGAATTCTGCATCGATTCATTCGTTCGAGATGACCCTTCCACTGAACTTGATATTTGCTGATGAACTGCATAATGGGTTCTATTTGAAGTTCTTGCATTATGTCCTCATTTTTTTATATCCCAGCGAGTATATCCAGCTATTGCTCTCATAAACCTCAACTCACTTGCTGTTATTCTACTGACATCTTTATTCTTCACAGTCCACGCTTCGCTACCATAGCTTAATACTGGCTGTGCTAAGGTTTTATACAAGCCTATTCTTGTGTGTCTTTGTACTAGTGAAGGTTTCATGATTTTATTAATGATCCCCATTGTTTTATTATATTTACATATTTTTCAGCAATATCTACTTCCTCATAAGGTGATAGTGTATAGCCAAGGTAAGTGAAAGTATTTAATCTTTCTATTATTTTATTATTCAAACAGATTTTACTTAGTACAGGGAATTTCCCACAAAATGACATGATTTTCATTTTTTCAATATTAATTTCCATGTTATATTTTCCCTGACCATATTTAAATTGTGTACTGAATATTGTAAATCATCTTCAGTTGATGCTATGAGAACTAGATCATCAGCGAAAAGTAAAGCATCAAGCTGCAAATTTCGATTAATTGGAATAAATCCATGGCGTGTCTGTCGCCAATCTTGAACGATTCTGTTTATATATATAATGAACAGAAGTGGTCGTACTCCACTATAAATGGGTCGCCATTGTAAAAGTCTTTGCTTCGAATTGCTATGATGGTTGTTTTATATATGTTGTAAATATTTTGTATAATCTGTTGAGGTACTCGATCATCTGCCAAAATCTGAAGTAATTTATTCCGGTTAACTTTATCAAAAGCCTTTTTGAAGTCAATGAATGCCATATGCGTTTCTAGATTAAATTCTCTATGTTTCTCAACCAGTAATTTCAATGCAAAATAGCCATCACAACAGGATCTTCCTCGACGAAAACCATTTTGTTCTTCACTGATAATATTGTCATAATGCTCACTGAACAATGTAATTCATAGTTGGTTAGGAATCAATAACAATATATAAATTATACAAGAATACAATATAGTTACAATTTAAAACGTTCATTAGATTAAAATTGACATGTGACGTGACTATCAGCTTGAAAATATGGTAAATTGTACAATTTCATCCTGTGGAAACAAACAAAGGTCTCGCCCACAAGTGAGTTGCGCCTTTAAAAAGATTGGGAACCCCTGACCTAGAACACCGCCATGACTTAACCGACACAGTGTATTTAAAATACGTAGACTACCCTTTCAACCCTGCTATGAACATATTCGAAAGCGAACTCATACATAATTTTAAGAGAGATGTGAGTATTGATCAACATTTCCAAGCGTAACAGCAGTATTTTATTGAATCCTGTCTCGTCATCTCGTTAGAATAATCGCCGTGACATCCAAAATTCTGGTGCTGGTACACGCTCAGCGAGATCACATTATTTAACCCACAGATTTGCCGATGCGAGATCAAAGCGCTGTGCGCACCATGAATAAAGATGAGGGGTAGTGACAAGAGACCCGCCGAAAAGGGGAGAGTGGATGTCACTTTGCTGCCAATAGCAAAACAGAAAACCCATGGTGTAAATGCAATGTTATGGATACCGCAGCATTATGCTTCTGGGTCATAAAGTTTGACCTAAATAAGTGAAGTTTATAAATATAGCCTTTTTGAGAAAAAATACTGATGGTTTCTCAGAAAATGGAAAATGAACCAGAAATGATGTTATATTGTTCCTTGAAAGCTCTGCGTATATTTTAATCGAAATATGGCTTCACGCTGATGTAAAGTTACTTTTATACAAGCTTATTAATTTTAACTTCAGAAAGTTACTAAATTATATATTTATACCGAACCTTATACAGTTTATTATGCGTATAGAAATATAATTACATCTCTATCAAGCCGTATACTCCTTGTTCAGTTTTGAATGAGAACTTCCGGCATTTGTTTTATGTTCACGACGTCACAGGTTCGTTTATCCGGCCTAACGAAAAACAGACGATTTTATTGATTTAATAATTTCTGGCACTTTCAAATGTCTGAGATACGCTCTTAGTAGTTTAATTGTTCAATTATGTCCGTTAAAAAAAAAAAAAAAAACTTATTATTTTATCACGTGACTAGAACATACTATAGTACGAAATGCAAATAAAAAATTAGAAATTTATCGACAAATTAAAATATCTTGAAGCTACAGTAACAAATATATATGTCACTCAAGGGAAAGTTAAGCGCAGAATAAATATGGGAAATGCCTGTTAGTCAGTTGAGAAGCTTTTGTCATCTAATGAAGGATGGGTGGAGCGGAGAAAAATTCTCTCCGGCACCGGGACTCAAACCCGGGTTTTCAGCTCTACGTGCTGACGCTTTATTCACTAAGCCACACCGGATTCTAGTCCCAATGCCGGACTGAATCCTCTCAGTTTAAATTCCACCTCTTAGTTTCCCTTTAGTGGCCAACCCTCATGCACTGTGTCACAGATGTGTGACAGTGGCACAATGTCCAACATACTATGTGCAGAGGTGCATTCATTACGAGTGACTAAGTGGCCGGGATCCGACGGAATGAGCGTCGTCTTATATTACTAGAGTCGACGCCAATTCGGAAGGCAGTTGTCTGCTAGCGTTTGCGTCGAGAGAGACAGATAGAGAGAGAGCAAGGCAGCGTACAACATTGCCACATCGTACTTCACGAGCACGTGCAATACAAATAGCGCAGGAGAGAATTTAAATTATCAAAAGACAATAATGACCTTAGCCGTTGATTACTGTAAGCATGACACCAAACAAACCCTCTTTTCTTCACTAACAATATTCTTTGCACGGTTCTCAATCCCACACCACATGCTTCTGCAGTCGTTTCTTGCATGTTGGCAACGTTGCTGCCAGCGTCAAGATGACCGACAGCGTTCTGCTCGTTAACGTTTTTAAAATAATTATACACCTTAAACACTATTTTCCGCGCCTGCCTATGCAATACTTGTCTTTTTACAGTCTCTTCTTCCATTTATTTACCTTACACACACAGTAAATATTAGTTTTACTTATTCAATGTATTGAAACACTCGCACGTGAACAAACGATCTCAGGAAGTGCTTGTTATAGACTGATTCTGATTGGTTCTACTGTACAAGCTTGTGACGTCATATACCAGAAATGCTACGGCGCATATAGAAGCTAACCGCCTTCCGAAATGCCGTCTAGTCTAAGTCATTATTTACGCGTATCAATTATTGTGATGTACCGAAGGGAAACTAAGAGGTGGAACTTAAACTGATAGGATTCAATCCGGCATCAGGACTGGAATCCGGTATGGCTTAGTGGATAAAGCGTCAGCACGTAGAGCTCAAAGCCCGTGTTCGAGTCCTGGTGCGGGAGATAATTTTTCTCTGCTCCACCCATCCTTCATCGTATGATAATACAGAATTGCTGTACAGAAATATCATACGTACTTCGGTACATCACAATAATATAATTTTTCATTTAGTCTGCTCTAAAAAAACTGAAAGTTAGAATTTATAAAACAGTTATACTACCGGTTGTTCTGTATAGTTGTGGAACAGATGTTAAGGGTGTTTGAGAGTAAGATCCTTAGGAAAATATTTGGAGCTAAAAGGAATGAAGTTACAGGACAATGGAGAAAGTTACACAACGCAGAACTGCACGTATTGTATTCTTCACCTGACATAATTAGGAACATTAAATCCCAGAGTTTGAGATGGGCAGGGCATGTAGCACGTATGAGCGAATCAAGAAATGTATGTAGAGTGTTAGTTGGGAGGCCGAAAGGAAAAAGACCTTTGGGGAGACCGAGACGTAGATGGGAGGATGATATTAAAATGGATTTGAAAGAGGTGGGATATGATGGTAGAGACTGGATTAATCTTGCTCGGGATAGGGACCGATGGCGGGCTTATGTGAGGGCGGCAATGAATCTCGGTTCTGTAAAGGACATTTGTAAGTAAGAACAAGGAAGTATTGAATTTATCTGTTAATAATGCTGATAATGTTTCTTCTAGGAAGTGGCTGAAATTGTGGCCAATTGGCCAGAAACTCATTCACGCAATAATCAGCATCATAACGATACTGTTCTCCAACTAAAACTCCTGTGCGGAAGTAATTTTCAAGAATAAATTTGTAATGGTGTCTCCTGACATTAATTTCAACAGATATTTAAAAAATTAGATGATGTTTGGTTGTAATGATAATAACATGGATATTTATTTTTTGTTTTTAATAAAAGGCTGCATTAATTATTTGACGAAACAAAAGAACGATACCCATGACGAAACAAAAGAACGATACCCAATGTCAACAACAGACATGGCCTATGTTGTTCATCTATGCCTTGAGGATTAAACCACAGTCTAGTATATACAGTCACGAAGCTCAATACGTAGTAAATATGCATTCATAGATAGTTGCTAACCACTAGGATCGCTAATATCGCCTCATTACAGACAATGCGAAATAGTACCTGCGCAGTCTATTGTTCCTAGCACCCTCACAACTCAAGCTTCGTGACTGCATATACTAGACTGTGGTTAAACTCACTCTGTAATGATGACCTCATAGACATATAGAAACAAGAGCCGAAAGCTCCCATTTAAAATTGAAAATGTGGTAGAATTAATAGAAATTAACATACCTAAAACACGCAGAATTACTATGAGATAAAATATCGTTACAATTAAATTTTGTTTTACATAAAATGAATACTGTATATTTTAATTTTCTTCAAAAAATTATATCTTACTGTTCAACTATTCAAATACAAGTCCCTTTCACCATTTTAAAGCTCTGTGATCTTTCATGAAACCCCTCCCCTTCATTCTACTACTTATCAGATCATTTCCCTGTCTAGATAAATTTGAACTATCCTCTTTGACGTAAATTCCCTCAAGTGAATCTCTACATACCACCTAGGGTTACATTAATAAAACAAAGCATAAAATTTCATTTCACCATTTCAAACAAAGATAACGCCTTTTTTATGTAACTATAATACAGTTTTATAATCGTTAACTTTTAACGTTGAATAACATTTATATGCCAATAAGAGAATACGACAGGATTAAAGTGTAACAATTTTGAACATTAATCACTCGGACTCTGTAAGAGACAGCCCACACAACCTCATATGTAAATAAATGAGCAAATAATGGGCTTTCTAAATATGAACTTTGATTTATTGTATCATAATTACAACTTCCTTTATTACTCTTAACAAAATATACAAGCAACAATTCTCTACATATCAACACATTCAGGAGCCGACTATTTACAAAGTACGAGAGAACGAAAAATAAATATACATACTGTGAGTAAAATGCGTAATAAATCACGCGTTTCCAGAATCTGCAATTAGATTTTAGCTTCCTATAATAGTTTTCGACTTTCTGAGCCATAAATTGGCAATAATTTATAAGTAGTATTGAATGTGATGGGATAGTTATTCACAACAAATAAGAAATGCAAGAATGCATACTAGCAATAAATGTAAAGCTATAAGATAAAATTCATTGTAAAAATTTTATAGCATTAAAATAAAAAGCGACAAGGGATTTGAGAAAAATATAGCCTATATGATTTCGTATAGCTTGTATACAGGAATTAGGATAATGAATTTAAGATAAAATAAATACAAATTGCTTTAAGATTCAAGTTGTCTAATGAACTGAATGAAATAAACTATGCTGTCAACCCTGCAATAATAATAATAATAATAATAATAATAATAATAATAATAATAATAATAATAATAATAATAATAACAGTAATGACCACCGGTGTAGTTGAGGCTTCAGACGCATATAACTACTGAAAAAAAAACGCCCGGGCATGGGTTCGATTCCCGCTTGAGCGGATTACTTGGTTGGGTTTTTACCAGGCTTTCCCCAATTGCAAGGCGAATTTCAGGTAATCTATGGCGAATTCTCGGACTTAAATCACCTAATACCATCTCGCTATTACCAATTCCATCCACGCTAAATAACCTAGTAGTTGATACAGCGCCGTTAAATAACGAATTTAATAATACACATTTTATTAATTAATTTATTTAAATATTTATTGATTAATTTATTTAAATATTAATGAATTTATTTATTTAAATATTTATTGATTAATTTATTTAAATATTTATTAATTTATTTATTTAAATATTGATTAATTAATTGAAATATTTATTTATTTATTTATTTAAATATTTATTCATTTATTCGTGTATTTATTTATTCATTCACTTTATTTATTTATTCTATTTATTTATTTATTTATTTATTTATTTATTTATTTATTTTGTGCTGGACAACAGTCATTGCTCAATAAAAGTCAGAATAGTGATACAATAAAATACAGTAACTACAATAAAATGAACAAGTATGATACAAATTATCTATATATTAGTGACAATAACAACAAAGTTCATAATATTTCTTATCCCAAAAGTAAATTCAAATTGATATTATTATAGTCCTATTTATACTGTTGTTCGTACTTGCATAACGAATGATAAATAGATATATTTTATATGAGGTTAAACACTTCAAACACACCTGTGACTTTCTAATGATATACCTTATATTAAGGTAAAGTTCCCAAACTCTGTCTTGGTTGAAGCTAAGCGATCGACAAGCCCTGCATTCTCTTATTTCAAATGCTGCGCACCGCTACCTCATTTGCTTCTTGTTTCCAAAATTTATCCGCATATAATCAGCTAAGTACCGGGTCTCATTATAACAATTTACTCAATGTACCTTACCACGAGAGACCTTTATATTCTTCATCTTATACAGTTTCAGTTGCTAGAAATTGGAACTCGCTTTCGAATGATGTAAGGGGTTGTTGGACAATAACTTCATTTAGGTCAAAATTACATAAATTCTTGCTTAACGGATTATTTACTGATTAATATTTGTTACTTATAATGAAACTAACATCTGTCCATTCTCATTATTACCATTAATTTCTCTAAATAAAATACAAAACCTCTAATGGAAAAATCTCATTACATTAATATTATTCTCATTTATATAAATATATATTTTAGATTTATATTTTGCTCCCTATAACATAATTCTAGTAAACTTCTATTAAATTAATTCGCATCATTTAACCAACTAGCTATCTCAACTTAATTATAATTCTTTATATATTGCAATAGACTGAATTGAATTATATTAGCTCATAAATTAAGTTATTACTTTTTCACATAGGTTTTATCTCAAATCAAATAAAAATGTACTAGTCGTTAAAACTTAACTGAAGAATATTGCTGGAGAATCTTTAGTATATTGTAAATATTCATAATATAAATATGTATGTCGCCATTGTATTGATTAAGGCTGGTTGAGTGGAAGAGAAGGCTTATGGCCTTAACTCTGCAAGCGAAAATAAAATATTCTATTCTATATTATATTGTATTCTATTAACATTATTATTGTATTAAAATTAACATACGTGTTAAGATTTATGTTCAATGATATTCCAGTTTTGATATTTCTAATTCTATTCCTTTAAATTTTGATGTTCTTATCGTTATATTTGTCTTTGTCTCTATTTAATGTATATTATTGCGCATTTATTGAATATGCATGTTTATGTTTATAAATCTATGGTATTACTCGTTGTACGAATGATTGCCAACGGCCAGTAGGCGAACTAAAGCATAAACCCTGGATCGTATCGTATAACGCAACGCTCAATGCCTCTCTCGAAATCGGCATCATTCGTGCAACGAGTTATAACTTATAAATTTATAAATACGAACATTTGTAATTTTTTTAAATAAACAATTAATTAATATTGCTGCTTATCTTGTATGAATGAACGACTAAAGTGAATAAATAAATAAATATTATTAAAAATATAACAGTTTCTTCTTTATGAATTAAATTGGGGATTTTTCATTAAAATCTGTTCATAGATTTATGATTTCTTCCATTCGGGAGCGCGCTTTTAGATAAATTAAAGTCATTGTGGTTGGCAACACGAGTCATTGACACTGGCGCGCTCTGATTGAGCCGTTGTGATTGATGGGGTCGCTGTACATCAGTATTCATGTAAGCGTCGATGTTGGACAGGCAGCGCCGCTTGTACGATCTTCTGGAACTAATTAAACGAATTTCAATTCGTGATTCGTGTGACCGACCCCAAGTCCAAGAGATCAAAGCTATCTGGATCACACACGGTTTTCCTACACCATTTAAAGATATCTTTCCCATTGGAGATGCAAAATGTTTTGTTTTCCATTGTTTTAAATGCTCGAACAAAATTATAGTCAAACCTTAGTAGAGTTCTCTTTAATTATGTTGGAAAAGTGACCAGAACGATGCTAAATTTTGTTAGAGTTTTCTACGTTAAGTTTCCTCTTGTATAGCACTGAGATACAGGAAGACTCAATGCGTAAGTCAGGCTTTTACAATTTAAATTTCAGGGCCTAAAAATTTCGATGTATATAACCTATAACCAGAGACCGAAAGTTTCGGCATTATGAATCATTAAAATAGGCAGAAAAAAAGGCATCATAAATAGCTAAAATAGGCAGGCAAAAAGGCATTATAAATAGCTAAAATACGCAATAAAAGGCAATTATAAAAACCTTGCACTTTCCACAAACGGATTTCGGCAGCAAGAAAAGCTTTACATAAGTCGAATGCAAATTGAGATTTTCGACTCGATGTTACAATTACTGTTGGAAGCAAAGAAATCTTCTTCCCAGTAGCCTTGGAAAGTGCATTTTTGTATTTGATTGTACAGATATGTTGCGATATGAAATATTTAGCTAGCTACAACAACGTCGCAATGAAAACTGAAAGAAAAATAACGTTAGACCCGCACTCATTGTTGACTTGTCAAATGAACATAAGCGATAATTAAAACGCTTACTGTTATACATTTCTGCACGGTAGCACACATTGTTGCAAAGAGAATATGAACTGACTGAAAGACGATAATATACATTCGGTGAAGTCACTTTCATTGTAGCGGTTATAGAAATAAATTAAAATATACCCGTAGGCAATTTTAATAATAAATTAATAAATAATCAAATAAAGGCAAAACAAAGCATTTATTTTGTAAATCAGGCATTTATATTTAAAAAGGCAGAAAAGGGCAGTATAAAACTGTGACGTTTCAATCACAAAAGTATAATTGGTACAGATTTACTTTCAAAATGAAGATAGATTTAACAGATTTAAAAAGGCATTCTGCCAAATTTCCGGTCTCTGCCTATAACCAAACCTATAATATTATCGCCAGCCAGAGTAACGACCGGCGTGTCTTTGATATTTATAAGTCATTGTTTGTCGCGTGTGATTGTGGTTCTTTTAGTCCCACCGCTCCAATCATATTCTACAAAAAACGGTTGCCGCCAATGACAATCCAGGATTGAATTTTGACGTGTACATATCAAGTCCACGTGGAGTAAGAACCAAGGTTGCCATTTTTAATAACAAATGTTCGTTCAGTTTAGTAAAGCATTTAAAGTGGAAGTTATAAGTTGGTGTTAATATTTAAGATGTGGAGGCCGTGGAAAGGCGATGATGAAGTTGAAAGTAATGTAAATGTGTGTGTTCTTTCAACTAGTAGAAGTAAGACAATTACAGGTAGCAAATGTATGGGGATATTGAATAAACAGTCTCAGAAAATAATTTGTAATGTGTATGCCTACGTCAAAAGTAATAAACAGGGCAAAAGCTGTTGGATTAAGTTGGCAAGCCGTAAGCAGAGTTATAGAAAAAGTTCCTAAAACAACCAAAAAATGTAAAAATAAAAAAAAAAAATTGCAAAAGTTGATAACTTCACCTGCGATCTGATTCGTCGAACGGTGTATGATTTAAAAAAAAATGGACAGTCGCCAACAGTTAGTGAAATATTAATAGAACTTCAAAACAAGTGTGAATTCCCCTACAAAGAAACAACACTGAGATAATTATTGAAAAAGTTAGGATTCAGGTTCCGAATTCTTAACAAAAGACGCGTGATAATGGAGTCATCGAGAATAGTAACGTGGAGGTACAAATATTTTAACACACTTCGTCTAAAAGATCGGCAGGCCATAAAATTATATTTTTGGACGAGACATGGTATGACACCCATGATGTCACCAAAAAAGGTTGGGATGATGGGAGTTGCTCATGTGCCTTCAATGCCCCTGTATCTCGCGGGAAACGAATTATGGTTTTGCACGCAGGTAGTAGTGACGCCTGGGTTCCAAATTGTTTGTTCCTTTCAGCTAAAAATATAGGTGACTCCAAAGCAGATTCACATGATGAAATGAATTCTGAAATTTTCGAGGACTGGTTTACAAACAAATTAATGAAAAATCTTCCAACAAGCCTTCCGTGTATAATTTTAACGGATAACGCTGCTTATCATTCCAGGCTACAGTTTAGGCTACCAAATAGATCCGCAAGAAAGGATGATATTATTAGCTTCATGGTGCAACACAATCTAGAAGTACCCAATCCACTCCCCACTATATCTGTATTGCTTGAACTCATAAAAGAAGCTAATATCAGTAGAGTTTGTCATTGACAAAATTGCAAGAGATTTTGGCCATGAGGTTTTGCGATTGCCCCCATATCACTGTAATTTAAATGCTATTGAACTTATTTGGGCGCGCTTAAAACATGAAGTTCGAAAACGAAATGTGACTCCATCACGTAGTGACAGTGTATGCAGAACTATAAGAGAATGTGTTGAATTTATAAATTCGGAATTGTGGACAAAGTGTGTTAACAGGACTAGAGAAATAGAACGCCAATATATTGGTCGCGATTCTGAAAACGACAGAGTCTCGTTCATTATAAGCGTAGGAGACAGTGACAGTGAAGAGCAGTTCAGATGAGAGCTAGGATGTCAGATGATTAATAACTGTAATTTACGTATTTATTTAATGTAGAACAGTATGCAATCGGCATGTCTGTTATTGTTGTTAACCTTTTCTTTGATCTCCCGGTCGTTACTCTGGCTGGCGCGGCGATAATAACTTTCTTGCATAAACTTCTTGAAAATCTCGAATATGAATGAATCTTGGTACGGATTGCAAGCAGCTCACTCTATTCTGCATTGTGCAACAGAGAAACTGGATTCCGATTCGAAAACATGGGTAAAAAGCATACAACTGCAATCGAGGTGTACAAAATCAGATCTAATTTGTATTTCAAAGGTCATAGGGCAGACATGCGCTGACAGACGGGAAACAACTTGGTGACCTTTATGAGCTTGTGATATCACCTAGAAACTAATCCCATCAAAGGACTCAAATCCCCTCCAGGAGAACTTGTATCTCAGAACGTAACTCAGTTTATAGCAAGAATCGAGTTCTACTCACGATATCACTGCCAGACACTGAGGGACTCAATTAATTGGCAAACAAGCAAATGATTTAATTCCTACTCTTCTAATTAAGTTAATTTTATGTACTTAAAATCATCTTTCATCCGCAATTCAAGGTTTAGATGCTTCTCACACTAGTTTTCCCTTCCAAACTCTTCAGGTCCTTATAAAGTTGTACAGGGTGAGTAATGTAAAGAAAAGCTTAAATACAGGGAGAGGCACTAGTACGGATGGTTTTATAGTTCTATATGCAACAAGGAATACAAAGTATCAGTTCTGAATAAAGACCTATTCCTTAGTGTTTTTAGTAGGTTTTTTTACGACGCTTTATCAACATCTTAAGTTATTTAGCGTCTGAATGAGATGAAGGTTATAATGCCGGTGAAATGAGTCCGGGGTCCAGCACCGAAAGTTATCCAGCATTTGCTCATACTGGGTTGAGGGAAAACCCCGGAAAAAAACCTCAACCAGGTAACTTGTCCCGACCGGGAATCGAACCCGGGCCACCTGGTTTCGCGGCCAGACGCGCTAATCGTTACTCCACAGGTGTGGACCCTATTCCTTAGTCCCACAACATTGGAATGAGTATAAGTGTGTACACGAGATATACGTTACGACATGTGTCCTTCACCAACATAAGTAACGCGCACTATAGGGTCACTCTACAACAGATTCCTTACTCCTAAACAAGTACAGTATACTTTAGTTTAACGATGTTCATGAAGTTAAATTTTACAGTAAAGATTATTGTGAACAGTTCATTCAGTGCAGTACCTGCGTTACACTTGTACCGGTATTTTAAGTTAAAATTTTACAACAAAGATTATCGTAATATGGGTTTAAGGGTATATGTACGTGAACGACCAGAAATATCATCAGAAAATGCAGGCTCTAAATTTCTAAAATTGTATAAGGAAATGAACTCACAATTGGACAAAAATTACAAGGTACCTCAGCACGACTTAGCAACTTAAATATCTGATAAAAGTATATAAAGTTCATAAATAATATTTTTTTTAGAATTCACTTTTTACTTTAAATTAAATTTTCCAAAATTTGAAAATTTTCACAAATATTGTTTCACAGCTCCACAACCATTAAAGATAGAATTCTGAAATTTTGTACACTGATTTAACATGAATTTATGCAAAAGGCAGACTACAATAATGCCCATTTCTTTGAAAATAGAAAAATTAGGTGACAAAATATTATGTAAATTTTAATATATTTTATATAGGACAAATAAAAAATCAACTGTATTAAAATAAACAACTCTATATATCTGAGAGTAGTCTACTTTTCAGAAATAAGTGTTATTACATGCAGGAAAAATATTAAAGATGTGAGAGAGACTAAAGAATGTTATGGTTACCAAATGATGTAATTGCAGACTTTTTTTTGTTTTTTTTTTTTTCATACTCTGATCAAACTGGTTTGAAAAATATTATTAGCAACCTTTTTTTTACACTTTTATCAGATATTTAAGTTCTAATAAGTCTTGTTGTGGTACATTGTAATTTTTGTCCAATTGTGAGTTAATTTCCTTAAAATTTTTTTAGAAATTTAGAGCCTGCATTTTCTGATAATATTTGTGGTCGTTCACGTACATATACACTTAAACATTACACTAAGAGCGGTACCTATAAAACAGTATCATTTTAAGTTTAAATTTTAAATCAAAGATTATCATAATATAGACAAACAGGTTAAAAATAGTGCATCCGATACAGTAACATTTCAAGTTAAAATTTTACATCAAAGATGATTGTAATATAGGCCTAGGCTTAAACATTTCATTGAGAGTAGTGCCTGTGAAACAGTAACATTTTAAGTTAAAAGTTTACAGCAAAAGCTATGTTTATTCTTTTGTAATACACAACACAGCCCCGTCCTTGATGCGGGAGTAGTCTGTTTTAATCGTACAGCACCACGCGCCACGAATGTAACTTTTCGTTCTGAAAATTAATTTTGTGCGAGATCGTGCGTATTTGCTTGGTTTCCGCACAAAACCAATCCACGGAAAGTCTAAAATTCCACATTCAGTATTCCCAACCTAACACACATAACAATTTCCCTCTTCTTATCGCTTAAGTGACATATTGATTTTACTGCTTTAGGCTTTTAACATATTATTTTTAGAGACGTTCAATATAGTAATAATTATAAATTGGAAACTTACCACTGCAATTTCACCTAAATTGCACTGCTAATTACTGTTTTTAAATATTTACAAAAATTAAGTAAACTCTACAACTCCACTAAAGTTACTGCATTCGTGATGCAAGTAACATTAAGGAAGCCGTGAAAAAATCAACAAGATTCCAGACTCATCATAGACTGGGGGGAAAAAAAAGACAGACGTATATCACGGCCTGCTGGAGTATAGTAAACACAGAAAACATTTTAAAGCAACAATGTTGAAGATAGATATTTTTGTTTTGCAAACTTGCCGTCATTGAACAGAAACCAAGATGGAGATTTCATTGCAACTAATTAGAAATTCCTCTTTCAGGTATGTAATAAACGATCTTCGCACAAAATAATGTACGATACATGAGCGGTATGTTTTCTTTCAATTCTCGGAAATTAAAAAAGCTCAACTACTGTACGTTTCGCTTTTTCAAACTTTTCCTCGAACATGAAAACTTCAACATACCGCTCTTGTAACGCATATTACTATTACAATGTTACATTTCTTCGGCTCACATTTCTGCACATTTAAGGGACAAAATTAAAATTATTTCAATCACTTAATACCATAATACATTGCTCTTTTAAACTGACTGAACATATTGGGAATTAAATCAATGTCTTTCCCAAAACACGCTTCGAAATTTTTTGTAAAATAAAACAATTTTTATCTTTTAAAGAAATGAACAATTATTTGTATTTAACCTTTTGTTTGAAATAACTCGAGGAATAACGCTTGAAATTAATGAGATTATTTTCGGTTCCCCTGTATATTTAGGCTACACATTTGGAATATATTGAGATCTACTTTCTTTAAATAGTTATGCTAGCTACGACGAATAAACATACCCTAAATGCTGTTAAATTCAAAACACAAGTTATTCAGATTGTACATTTAACACTGTGTTCGGAATATAGCCTTCGGGTTTTGTTTTCGTGCCAGTGATTCCCTCTGTAACCAGGGCATCGAAGACTGTCAACTTTTTAAAATCAATTGCAGTGTCCGAGTCTCCCGCTGCGAGTCTGCTAATGGCTTCGTGTACAAAGGAAGTGGACGTTGCTATTTTTACTGTGCAATATTGCTCTGGTTCCGGTTTTTGTATCCAGTGGAATTTGGCAGAGGTCACACATTTCATAAAATTGAACAAAAGACATTGTGATCGAAAGAAAAATTCTTTCACATTTCTTTTCTTGGAAAGCTTAGGGACTGCAATTTCAGAGAATCCATTAATGGACCTTCAAAAACTGCCTTACCCGTCTTGGCCATTAAGACCTAATCGATGGGAAATTATTTATCTATCGTTCGTTTTTAAATACAGACGCAATTCATATACAATGAGATGATTGGGATGAAATGAAACGATATTTATAGAGGATTCCACGTTAAGAAAATAGCATTGAACATATGGGGGCTGTTCCATCAACTATTTATAAGTACTCTTCTTGAGAACTGGGAATTAATTAGTTTCCTTTAATTCATAAAACATAATTTCATTGAGAACTAGATCGATTTTATGTACTAAAATTGTGTTACACCTCTAAAATTACCATATATTTAATTTACGAATACAGATGCAATTCATATACAATGAGATGATGGGGCTAAAATGAAACGATATTTTTAGAGGATTTCACGTTAAGAAATTAGCATTGAACATATATTATGGGGGCTGTTCCATCAACTATTTACAAGTATTTTTCTTGAGAACTGAGAATTAATTAGTTTCCTTTAATTCATATAACATAATTTCATTGAGAACTAGATCGATTTTATGTGCTAAAATTGTGTTACACCTCTAAAATTACCATATATTTAATTTACGAATACAGACGCAATTCATATACAATGAGATGATAGGGCTAAAATGAAACGATATTTTTAGAGGATTTCACGTTAAGAAATTAGCATTGAACATATATTATGGGGGCTGTTCCATCAACTATTTATAAGTATTTTTCTTGAGAACTGAGAATTAATCAGTTTCCTTTAATTCATAGAACATAATTTCATTGAGAACTAGATCGATTTTATGTACTAAAATTGTGTTACACCTCTAAAATTACCATATATTTAATTTACGAATACAGATGCAATTCATATACAATGAGATGATGGGGCTAAAATGAAACGATATTTTTAGAGGATTTCACGTTAAGAAATTAGCATTGAACATATATTATGGGGGCTGTTCCATCAACTATTTACAAGTATTTTTCTTGAGAACTGAGAATTAATTAGTTTCCTTTAATTCATATAACATAATTTCATTGAGAACTAGATCGATTTTATGTACTAAAATTGTGTTACACCTCTAAAATTACCATATATTTAATTTACGAATACAGATGCAATTTATATACAATGAGATGATAGGGCTAAAATGAAACGATATTTTTAGAGGATTTCACGTTAAGAAATTAGCATTGAACATATATTATGGGGGCTGTTCCATCAACTATTTATAAATATTTTTCTTGAGAACTGAGAATTAATTAGTTTCCTTTAATTCATATAACATAATTTCATTGAGAACTAGATCGATTTTATGTGCTAAAATTGTGTTACACCTCTAAAATTACCATATATTTAATTTACGAATACAGATCCAATTCATATACAATGAGATGATGGGGCTAAAATGAAACGATATTTTTAGAGGATTTCACGTTAAGAAATTAGCATTGAACATATATTATGGGGGCTGTTCCATCAACTATTTATAAGTATTTTTCTTGAGAACTGAGAATTAATTAGTTTCCTTTAATTCATATAACATAATTTCATTGAGAACTAGATCGATTTTATGTGCTAAAATTGTGTTACACCTCTAAAATTACTATATATTTAATTTACGAATACAGATGCAATTCATATGCAATGAGATGATGGGGCTAAAATGAAACGATATTTTTAGAGGATTTCACGTTAAGAAATTAGCATTGAACATATGGGGTCTGTTCCATCAACTGTTTATAAGTATTTTTCTTGAGAACTGAGAATTAATTAGTTTCCTTTAATTCATAGAACATAATTTCATTGAGAACTAGATCGATTTTATGTGCTAAAATTATGTTACACCTCTAAAATTACCATATATTTAATTTACGATAACAGCCAAATTGGTGGAATAGCCTTCGGCTTTCTTGCCAAACATCCCCGCTGGTAAAATTAACAGACAAGTAGGGGTGGCACAGTTGAGGTTAAGATTTCACACTGTTAAAACATGTACAACATTGTCTGCGCTTATTATATAAAGTACACAAAATTTAACTGCCAAAAAAAACAACAAAGGCATTTGGTATGTAACTTAGGTTCTTGTTTGATTATAGTGTGAAGTTAATAAGGGAAAAGTGTGCTGTACACAATCGGAAATTTGTATTATAAGCACTTCTTAACATTTAATAACTGAAAATATGTGCTGTATATAATCCTAAATTTGTACAGTGGACTCTCCTAAGTTCGACAGAACAGAATTGAAAGTTCAGTCCAATAAGAGTAGTGGATGTGGCAGGTGAAATGAATACAAATTCTTATTGGTTATCCATCAACGAATACAGTACTGTACTTGCATTTCCTGCCGGCCCCGAGACTTGTGTATGCACTTCTAGTACCACAGTGGGTTTCGACAGTTCCGTCTCACAAACGGCACAATTCTCAAATAGAAAAAGAAGAGTTCATTAATTTAAAATCAGTGATCAATATGGATGTCCTAATCAATAAAATATTCTGTTTTCCTTTAACAAAAGTATCAGTACAAGACACAGGACCAATTCCCATTCAAATGGTAAACCCATTCCTTAGCGCCCGTATAGGGGCGTATCTAATTCTCCTACATAAACAGTCGAAGTATAGAATGTCGAACTTAATTTCTGTCGAACTTAAGAGCTTCCACTGTATTATAAGCCCTCCTTAACATTTAATAACGGAAAACGTGTACTGCGCATAATCTTAAATCTGTATTTAAAGTACTTCTTAACCCAGTAAAATAACTATAACTATAGTGATGTTTAACACAGTTTTATTATTATTATTATTATTATTATTATTATTATTATTATTATTATTACTGGTACTACTATTTGTAATTTACTTTGAGAGAGGAACAGAGATTAAGGGTGTTTGAGAGTAAGGTTCTAAGGAAATATTTGGGGCTAAGAGGGATGTAGTTACAGGAGAATGGAGAAAGTTACAAACGCAGAACTTCACGTATTGTATTCTTCACCTGACATAATTAGGAACTTTAAATCCAGACGTTTGAGATGGGCAGGGCATGTAGCACGTATGGGCGAATCCAGAAATGCATATAGAGTGTTAGTTGGGAGGCCGGAGGGAAAAAGACCTTTGGGGAGACCGAGACGTAGATGGGAGGATAATATTAAAATGGATTTGAGGGAGATGGGATATGATGATAGAGAATGGATTAATCTTGCACAG